>NC_091715.1:23421363-23724393 GCF_041296265.1 Equus caballus | reverse complement strand
AGGACTTCCGGTCTCCAGAACTGTGAGAAATAAATTTCTTTTGTTTATAATCTGCCCAGTCTATGGTATTTTTACACCCAGTAGGCAAAGAACTCAATTGCTGATTGCTTGGAGGTGGAAGCTTAAAGGCTAATCAGCATTTTTTAATCTAACATTTAATCAGCATTTTTTAATCTAATATTAAAATCCTAAGAGAATAATTTCAGGGCTGCTTATGAATTATTTTGGCTTTTCTTATTATATTTTAGATAATGTTTGCAGTATTCTCTCACTGTATTTTTGTTAACACTGTCACTATTCTCTTGCAGTATTCTTTGGGAAATAAAGTAAATGGCTGAATCTAGAATACAAAACCCAGTGGGAAAATAGGACCTCTTCCTCCTCTTTGGATTGAAAGATGGATCTTACTTGTAATTTGCATGATTTGTGGTTTGCACTGCAGCTGAACTAACAGCAGACAACACCATTCTTATTTAAAAGCCGATTTCCTTTGGTCAAACCTCAATGTTAGGAGTGGTAAAATATGCAAGAGACAACTTCAACTGAAAATACTGTATTAGTAGGGATCTAGGGCGTGAAGTGGACTGCCTGGAATATTCTTCCTTAAATTACTGATGCAAAGAACTCTAGGAACTCTAAAGAAACAGACCCACTAGTGCATAATCATAGAGCATCCTGGCTTGCTTTTCAAGAGGCTGAAGCAGAGTTGTCCAATACAGACATGTGAGCTTTAGTTAAAAAAAAAATGATGGAGCCAGAAGGATGAACCCAGAAAGTCTGATGTATCAAGCCCTTAGTGAAAGTTTCTTTGGTGGCTGGCTTTGAAACGTAGGGATTCAAGGTGCCCAGTTGGGTTTCCTAGCTGGATGTTGGCTGCTTGCTAATGCATAATAACTAATAGCTCCTGACCTAAATGCTGCTAGAGATTGCCATCATTAGGGACCTTGCTTCCTGTGTGTTCCCAAGGGACTCTGCATGCAGCCCTGCACATTTTTCATGTTGCAGTTATGTTATTCATTCATCTGTCTCCTCCACATGCACATTGGCTCATTTATTTTTGTATCTCTAGCATTCACATAGTGCCCAGTATTTCGAATAAGCTGAATAAATGCTTGCTCTATGAATGAATGGAAGGAAACTTTGAATAAGTCTTCAGAAACCATTATCTAGAACCTTTAAATCCTAGGAATCTTTAGGCTGATGGGAGATTTTACAATGCAAAGATCAGGCTGTCACCACCTGAACCCACTGATCAATCTTGGCATCACTAAAAGGGTGATAATCAGACACTAGGGAGTCAGTGCTACATGATCCTGCATACCTTATGGCACTACATCTCCCACTTCAATGGGATTACTTGGACTGGAAGCTCTGTGAGGACAGGGACTTGTCCTTACTCATTGTTGTATTAGGAAAATATAGAATAGTACCTGCTATATAGGTGAGCAATAAATGGTTACCCAATGAATGAGTAAACTTAGAGGATGGAGTTGCGAAGAGACAGACAGATGATAGAGAATTCAGAAAAGAAGTCCTTATATGTAAGTCGAGGTATCAGTAACAAAAGCAATGGGTCTCATCCTTTCAAGTGACTTTCCGTCTAATACCTGGTTTGGACTTTGTAACCTCAACAGAGTTCCCTGGCATTGCCTCCTGCGGCAGGCACACCTGTCAGGGGCTCTGGAGTGGATTTTCCTACTGCACATCCACTTCCTTTGTCGGGCTTCCGTGAAGAATCCCTCCTGGATCCTCCAGTTGTGCTCATTGGTTCTGTTCCCTCCAAATTAGGGCTTGATGGGCCTCCAGTGACCCTGAATTAGCATAACACAACACATCGTATCACTAACATTGATAGCTATACTAGAGTACAGAAATAAACCACAAATTTTGAAGACTCTTTGCTCCTCTTGCCCATCTATAAACTCTCAAAGGAATTATCTCAGAAAATCTATTTCTGACTTGCTTCCATCCTAGAGCAATGATGACACGCTGATCACTGTGACCTCACTCACAGAGATGAGTTTTCTCACTTACTCCAGTATCCTCAGTGATACTTTTCTAGAAACTCTGTTTCTTGTTGCTACTGAAACTGTTTGAATGTATGGTTTCCAGCATTTAATGATCTCCGCAAACACCAATGAGCCTCACTCATTGAAGGGCCCCCTTAATACCCATCCATTCAAGGCACACCACTCATTGCTTACAATCTAGCAATGAGACCACATGCAGAGACAGGATATTGGCACAATACATGTTCTACAAGTAGGATTCCTAGGCTCCCTCCCTACCCCGCCTCTACTTTAAGAACTCTCCCAGAACTTCCCTCTCCACACTTCCAGCCCCAAGTAGTGCTTTGACTATTAGGGAGAAACAAAAGTAGATGCATATTATTTTTATATAAGTAAAATGCTATGCTATGTAACACTTTGTGTATATAATATTTATGTTTACTCATTTGTTTTCTTTCAACTTCATTTGGATTGAAAATTTTTCTGGTTCGTAAGATTTATAAGTAGTGTGTATTTTTGGTGGAAATGGTGTTCTGTTAAACCATATAGAGTAACTCCTTAGAAAAGCCATAACATCAAGCAAGGCTACGCTACATTTTTTTTTTCCGCTGGCAGGAGAACTAGATTTACATCGACATTGCTTTTCATATTTTCTCCATTGCACAGCCTGACATTTAGAAGAGCTATATCATATGTGCTTTTTGTAAATATCCTTGGAATTTTTCACCACTCATTTAAAAAACGAACCATACCATAAAGTCTTAGTCTTCAGATGTCTGGAGGTAGTGATTAACTCAGTAGAGCACTTTTGTGTGTATGTGTCCATCTATGTATGCATACTCCAACAAATGTTTTGGAATTCTGAGAACTTTGAAAGTGATAGTATGGTGCAGAATATTCTTTTTTTTTTTCCCGAGGAAGATTAGACCTGAGCTAACTACTGCCAGTCCTCCTCTTTTTGTTGAGGAAGACTGGCCCTGAGCTAACATCCATGCCCATCTTCCTCTACTTTATATGTTGGACGCCTACCACAGCATGGCGTGCCAAGCGGTGCCATGTCCCCACCCGGGATCCGAACCAGCGAACCCCGGGCCACCGAGAAGCAGAACGTGCACACTTAACCGCTGCGCCACTGGGCTGGCCCCTGGTGCAGAATATTCTTGAGAAAATATTTCCTTTGGTTCCAAAAATAATTTCTATTAACTTAAATAGTATAATCTGTTCTGGTTTTTTCTTACTTAGAATAACCATTTTTGCTGTGCAGACATCATTCTTTGCTCAGAAGAATACTAGATATTTGTTCAGGCAGCTTTTAAGGGAAAGAATGCATTTTTTTTGTTCCTTTCCTAGTTGCATGGAAAAACTTTACCATACACTAATATTAACTTTATGTGTAAATAAAAGGAGAAAGTGATTCTACTTTGTGTTTGACTTTTTTTTTTTACTAAAGAAAGAAAATGTGACTCAATGTCTCTCTTTAATCCAGTCAGTTAGTAAGTATTTCTTATTCAGAATTTGTGGAAGAATTTTAAGTGAACTAAATAGTTTTCAGAATTTTATTCAGTTCTTTAAGCTCTAAATACTATAACACAGAAATCATTTTAGAATAGCAGCATTTCAAATAGTCCAAACTACTTTTCAAAATCTTGAAATCTTTCATCCTTATTTCCACTTCATTAAGCCACAGAAGTACCAAAGGGAGCTGCCACAATAGAGATTTGTGCACACCAGAGTCTCAACTGGGACACAGATATTACCTTGAGAATCTGGCAGTTTGCCTAAGAATTGGAAGTTTGAGCAAATAAGGCAAATAGATTATTGGCACTGTGTGTACATTTGTCCGCTGGTGTAATTATCCCAGGTGAGTTAAATACCTCAAAAGATCCTTTGCCCTAATTTTGAGTAGAGCAGATGACCAATAAGTGTTTGATAACATAATATTTTAAAAATCACTCTTGGGCCGGCCCGGTGGCGCAGCGGTTAAGTGCACATGTTCTGCTTCTCGGCGACCCCGGGTTCGCTGCTTTGAATCCTGGGTGTGGACATGGCACTGCTTGGCAGGTCGTGCTGTGGTAGGTGTCCCACACACAAAGTAGAGGAAGATGGGCACAGATGTTAGCTCAGGGCCAGTCTTCCTCAGCAAAAAGAGGAGGATTGGCAGCAGTTAGCTCAGGGCTAATCTTCCTCAAAAAAAAAAAAAATCACTCTCCTAACTGTCACGTCCTACCACATCCAAAGTTTCACTGACCCAAGCCCATTATCCCTTTCAGCTCTGTCATTTATAGCAAACTTTTTGGTAGTTCTTGTTGAATTTATGACCCTTTATTTCCTCCTAGGTAGACAGTTCATGGTAAGAATCTTTTTTTTCCCTTTTATTCCTGCTACAAATAAGGACATTATTAAGTAGCTTGGGGAAGAAGAGAAGGGAGAGAATAGGTATTGGATTTTTAAGACAGAATGTGAGAAGGAACCAAATAGTGATGTATAAGAAATGCTGAAAGACTGAAGTCCCCAGAGGAAGAGCAAGTAGGTGGAGTCAAACATTTTGGCCTGATCTATCCAATAGAGTAGTCACTGGCCACATGTGGCTCTAGAACCCGTGAAAGGTGGCTGGATTTGAAAGACTTAGTACAAAAAAAGACTAAAATATCCCATCAATAAATTTTTTTTTAAGATTTTATTTCTTCCTTTTAATCCCCAAGGCCCCCCGGTACGTAGTTGTATATTCTTCGCTGTGGATCCTTCTAGTTGTGGCATGTGGGACGCTGCCTCAGCGTGGTTTGATGAGCAGTGCCATGTCCGCGCCCAGGATTCGAACCAACGAAACACTGGGCCGCCTGCAGCAGAGCGCGCAAACTTAACCACTCGGCCACAGGGCCAGCCTCCCCATCAATAAATTTTTTATAATGATTACATGTTGAAATATTTCGGAAATATTTGGAAATATTCCAAAACAATATTTTGGAAATACTTGGTGAGACAAAATATATTATTAAAATGAATTTCACTTGTTTCTTCTAAATGTGACTACTAGAATATTTAAAATCACATATTGTAGCTGGCGTTATGTGTGGGAAAACTAGACGAGCAAACTTGTTAAAAAACGTATTGGTGAATGATAGTCAATAATAATGAGTGAAGCCCTGACATATAAAAGTATGTGATTCATGTATAGGTTGATATCTGCTAGCAGGTTATAAATTAAAAGAATAAGAAACTTCAATTCAACTTCTTAAAAAAATGAGGGGAAGTTATTAACACATATAAGTCCAGTCTGCCATCTTCGGCCTTATTCACCTGTTGCTGCCTCCGTGAAGGATGGCTACTGCTTCTCCAAGCCTCATGTCCTTTCGATAACACAAAGGAGTAAAAGGGACCTTTTTCTTCCCCGCGTGTGTATGTTTTTTCAAGACTTAGGAAATTCTGGCACAGAAGCATTCCCCTCAAGGTTCTATGCCTCTGAACTCATTGGCTGGATTGTAATATGTACCCATTCCAAAATGAATCACAGACATGGGGAATAAGTCCGCTATGGTTGGCTTAGACTATGTTGGCCTGGGTGGGGAGAAAAGTCAGCTTACCCTGACAGTATCTGGCCAATCAGAAGAGGGTGGAAAAAAGCAAGGGTTGTGTTAAGAAGTACAAAGCTAGGGAATATGAGGCAACTAGCTGCATCTTTTATAGGAAGCCCTGTGACTTTGAGTGTTCAAAAGCCAGTTTCCATTTCATTCTCAGTTTGAGTTTATGGTCTAGAGTGTTTAGGTTGCCGGAATATTAAAAAAAAATGACTTATATGGGGGCCAGCCCCATAGTCCAGTGGTTAGGTTCACACGCTCTGCTTTGGCGGCACAGAGTTTTGCCGGTTTGGATCCTGGGTGAGGACCTAGCACCACTCATCAAGCCATGCAGAGGTGGTGTCCCACATAGCAGTACTAGAAGGACCTACACCTAGAATATACAGCCATGCACTGAGGGGCTTTGGGGAAAAGAAGAAAAAAAAAAGATTGGTAACAGACCGTTAGCTCAGGACCAATCTTAAAAAAAAAAAAGAAAGAAAAAAATGACTTATATGCTGCACATTCCTATTACATTGGAAACTCTTACTTAGTAATTTGCCACCACCATAAAGTGAAAAGTGAGTATACAAAAGTAATAACTTATTACACTGACTTCCAAAAATGAGGCACACAAGTCAATCTACTGGAGTACAAGAAGAAAATATTAGAAATTTTCTTTTTATTCATTTTTATTAAAAAATTTAAGCTTTACTAATATTTCATATATAGATTGACCTTGATCCTCACTCAGCCATGTTAGACACTTATGAGACACTCACATCACACCAGCTATCTGGAGAGGAAATCAGAAGTCTGAAAGAGAGCAGGAGTCCATAGTGCCACCCTCAATCATTTGTGTATCTTTAGCATGTTTGAGAGATTGTCCAGGTAGGAGGATTTATGGATTTCATTACCCTAAATAGCAAAATCTTTACAATACGCTGCAATGAAATGAAGAGAGATCATGAAACTCCCTTAGGCCACATGGAAGTTCATTGGTTATTTCACGGCAAACTGCATCAGAGAACTGTCAAATTTACACATTAATTATGTATTTTTTCTTTTAATGAAAAATGATGGGTATTCAAAACTTGCCACCTTGTCTGTCAGTAATCTACTTCCTAGAAGATACTAAATCAATAAATAAATGGCTTACGGTATACCTATTCACAGAAGAGGTTTCACTTTAAGAGTGAGAATATAACTTTAAAAAAAAATAAACTTCACCATAGAGAGAACATTTTGAAAATTGCAGGTTTGGAAATGTTTCCATTATTGCGTGATTTTTGCGCCAAAATGATTAGTGTCATCTCTTAAAATCCCCATATATGCACATTTTAAAAGTTGGAAACAGAACTCTTAAGCTCTAAACTGTTAAAACTTCTTCTACAAAAGATTTCTAGGTTTTGTAAAAAATATAAAAATAAAATAAGTGATTAGATTGCAAAAACAACTGGTTGGCTTCAAGGAAAATGGAAATTGACTATTCAAATTTCAATAAGAAGATTTGCATGTTGGAAAATATGCTTGAAATACCTATCATGGTTTCTCAAGTCCAATTAACAATGTACTTACCAGCGAAAGGCTTTTATTTGGGATTCTTTACTCCCAAAGTTCTGGGCAAAATAAAATCTGTATAAATAACAATTTTTTAAAAATCACACTAGTTACATAGAATAGATTTCACAAACATTCTTAAATAACAAATTAATTATTATATCTGAATTTGATTACAACCATTGTACTAAATCATCAAAAACCATAATCTTTCTTGTTCATTCACAAATGATTATATGACATATGCAAATTCAGAGTAGTCCTTAAAAGTACTAAGTAGCCCCTCTTTTCATTTGATAATTATGAAGCTCATCAATAGTAACATAACAAATAAACCTAGTTATTTCCATAACATCTCTCTCCATAAGGCAAAAGAACAAATCTTTGTGACTTTCCAAGGGCCTTCTGGGAAATCTTAAAGAGATATTAGGCACACAAGATATTGTGAAAGTTTCATACTTTTTATTCCATTTTTCAGTGAGGATTTGATTTGGGAAAGGCAAAAATCAAAATTTGTCAGAAGTGAGCGCTTCAGATGTGATCGTGAGTGCCTGAGAACATGAATGGTTGTGACTTGGCTACCTATTAATCAAAGTGACAATGTGATATTTAAGTAAACAAAAATCCTTAACACTTTCAGAAATGAAGAACATCTGTTGTTTTTTTTACTTTAAGGAGAATAATCAAGGGCATGACAAAGTCAGAAACACAGTGTAGGATGTCATTCTGGTGAGATATGGAATCTTTGCTTTTTGGGCAAATTAACCTCTAAGGTCAGGAGCAAACTTTTACAATCTTTTCGAGAGCAGACTAATACTCCAAGGAAACTGTCATTTTCATAGAGTGGAAACAAAATTCTAGGTTTGCATAACTAAAGTATCTGATCTACAGGAGCCACAGCTCTTTTTGAAAATCTTGTGAATAAACCCACCAAAACTGAGCCAGGTTTGACAAAATTTTAACACAGATTTGTTCTCCTTTTCAGATTCTCCTTCTGCAAATGTACCGCTCTATCAATATGCTCAGTGTTGTCCTTCACCATGCTCTTTCTTGTTCTGCAACAGAAGTCTTTTCACTTCACGACAGAAGCATTCTCTTTTTTTCCCTTAGTCAACCAAAACATGCCTTATTATCTTGAGACTTCTAGTATAGTCTTATTCACATACATTAATTAAAACTTTTATGCAAAGTCACTTCTATTTCACAAAGAAAACTAGGCGGTGGATAATTGTGAATAGTCTGCTATTTTGGTGGACTAGCAGAGCTCAAAATACATACAATCCAGCTTTGTGCAGTAGCACAATTCCCTTATAGTTTCACAACATGGCAAAAAGGACCATGCTCAATGACAAACCCAAAGATATAGCTTCTCTGTAGCATATACAAGTAAGGAGCAAAAGTATATAAACTTACAATTATGCTTAACAATCAATACTTCAGTATTCTATCTTATATAGAAGTGATCTACGCATCCAATGCATGTCCATCAGTTAATTCAACATAATATCTGTCCAAGGGTTATCTAAACATATTGGAAATTCTCTTCAAGCTGACATATTTCTAAACTTAATTACTGTGGGAATAAAAAATTGTCAGAATAATGGTTTGGTTTGGTCAAACATAAATTTATGTTTTTCATAACAATAAATCATAACTAGAAGTAATGGTAATTTATATAACCAGCCAACCTGTATACATTTTGGGAAAACATACGCAAGTAGAAAAAAAAGTATGCTTATATGATACTTGATCCTTAACACTTTCAAATCAGAGAAGATATAGCTGCTTTTATTAAACACTAAAGATTAAACTAGTCTTCTTCGCTATTTACCTAAATTACATGAATTTGAACTCTTATAATGGTTCTGAGGGGTTTTTTTTGGAGAATATAGATTTTTTAATCTAGTACATTTAAAGAATTTACAGGGGGCCGGCTCCGTGGCCGAGTGGTTAAGGGTTTGAATCCTGGGCGCGGACATGGCACCGCTCGTCAGGCCATGTTGAGGTGGTGTCCCACATCCCACAACTAGAAGGGCCTGCAGCTAAGATATACAACTGTGTACAGGGGGGGTTTGGGGAGATAAAGCAGAAAAAAACCCCCAAAAGATTGGCAACAGTTGTTAGCCGAGGTGCCAATCCTTAAAAAAAAAAAAAAAAAAAAAGAATTGGCAGGTCAATTTCCTTATTTTCAGGGAATTTTAGGAAATTTCAATTTATATAACCAATTATTTCGATATGCCAATCAGAATAGATCTCCCCTAATTTAAGAGACTTTATAAGATAATATATTAATACCACCCGGAGGTAGGAAAACATTACACACTCACACAATCAGAGATGGAGGTATTTCTGAATTACGGACACATGGACATACAGGCACCAGAAAAATAGAGCTTATAGCTTCAATTCTACAATTTCAGCCATGGGGCAAGACTCAACACAGAAACAGAAAAACTGCCCAGTCCAGGTGAAAGAGTAGTTCTCCTACCAGATGGCATGACATTCTTCATTGATTTCAGCTCAAAAATAGACAAACAAAAAGACTAAAAGACTAGATTCTCTGTTGTCTCTCACTCAAGAGAGATTAGATTTCTATAAACCATTAATCCGTTTAGAAGGATCTCCAAATTGTCAGACCTTAAAATCAAGTTCCCAACCATTGCTGCCAATAATGGGTAATAACTTATCGTCTGTAAATGAACCAAAACAAGACAGAAACACAAAATTAGTAGAGAGGAAAATTAAAACTAGATAAACAGAGAGTCAACAATGTCCTCTTGGTGCTTTGGATTCACCTAAGGAGAGCCAAGAAAAGCACATCTGGGCTTCAATCACATAGGAAGTGCACGTCTCTATCATGGAATTTTACCTGGCTTTGGTAGGTGAATCTATTGGACATCTGGTTGCAACTTCCAAACAGTTAAAAGATATTTTCCAAACAGGTTCAAGTCATGACACTCATACAGATATGAAATGAACACATGTTAAAAGATTCTAATTTAATTCATGAGTGGAAGGGCAGGTGTTATAACTGGTTCAAAAAGTAATCCAAAGAATAGATACTGGAATACTGATCAGGAGTACTGAAATGATTATGTAAACGGAGGCAAAACTGGTTTTATTACAATGTGAGAGGGGAGACAATTGAAACTCTCCTGGATAAGACACTGAGCATGTCTATCAGTGACCTACAACTAACAAAATGATGTAAATGAGCTCAAAGAAAATGCAAGGCTAGAATCAGAGAAACTGGAGCAGTGTCCTTTAGACAAGGTGAAACTTCCCACTGAAATGCATATTTATTTTTCTATAATGCTAAAGTCAAATAGAAAGTTATAGCTTCCTCAAAAAGAAGGTCCAGTCATTAGGGTAACCACGTTCCTACCTCGAATATTTATATGCCCAGGCCTGATCAGTGCCCAGTGACACCAGTAACATCACTAAGTTTAGGAGTCACAAAGGCAGCTCCCCGAGGTGCTGGAGAATGGGATAAAGCGGGTAGGAATGAGCACTGGTACTTCTGACGCCCAGGGCAACAGGACAATCGAGCAAGGACCATCAGAGTAAAACCTAACAAATGCCATAACTGGGAAAGGAACTGTTGGAGCGCCCATCGATGTAGGAAGCTGACTTGCTCCCACTCTGTAAGAACCAAACTGCAGTTCCATGTAAGCTACAAGGATCACCTTCTAGAGGAGAGATACTATGTCCGTGTCCCTGGAGGGATAAGAAGGTATGGCCAGAATCTTGGACATTCACCTATTCTCTCAGAGCAGCAGTTTCTTCATGCATAAAATGGGGATAATAAGAGTTCCTCCATCTTTGGGTTTTCCCAAAAGATTAACTCCACTTGTGCCTATAAACTGTTGCATAACACAGTGCCTGGCATAGAGTACACCCTTAATAGATAGCTACATGTGTCTCCCTCCCTGTAGACCAGATACTTAGGTGTGCTTCCCCAAGGTGCTGCTGGGCCTGGTTCTCACATGATTGCTGGGTGTTTGAGCCACTGGCTGTGAAAACCACCGCCTGCTGAACCTCGTGGAGAGGCAGAAGAGTGCCATACAGAGGAAGAAGCCAGAGGTACATCGGGGATCCAGATGGTCTTCACCCTGGCTTCCTCTCTGCTCCCATCTGCCTGTTGATTCACCCTCTCTCTGCCTCTTCCCATCATCTTTCTAAGCAGAAGGACTCAGCTTGGCCTTTGGCTAACTCATAGGAGTATCCCAAGAATGAAGGAAATAGTATCAGGGTTATACTTAGAGCTCTTTGGAATATGTGCTTGTATAAATACAAGAAACCTTTCTTGCCATGGAATGCCTGTTAAAGTTCATATTTGCAGAAACCTCATTGTCAAGATGTTCACCCGACAAATCTGTGATTTGTTACAGAGAGCCATGAAGCCCTCCTAGCCTTAGCCAAGCTCAACTCTTACTCTTCTGTTCATTTGAGTAGCAAGCAGGTCTCTCCCCAGCAACTGTGGGTGGAGAGTCACCTTTAGCTGATCACAGGATAGCAACGACATTACCACCAACAGTAAATAACTGTTTGTCCAGACCATTGGTTTTTCATAGTCCAGTGTCCTTCAGCCTACAGTGAATGTCTCTAGGGTGTGTAATGCCAGAGAACTAACCATTATACCAAGATCTTGACATGTTAGTTAAATAGCTGTCTGATTTTTAAAAACTGTTTATTTTGGTTTATGACTGTGGATTATTGTAGCACAAAACATAGTCTCCTGGATATTTCACAAGAGAGCACATCAGAGGAATTTATTAAAGGCAGGCGAAGCCATAGTAGGTGGGTAAAGCATGTTGGCTTTGCAATTTTGTGTGGTCAGGTCGTCAGACCCTAAAGTCCATGCAGGAGCCAACAGGTAATGGTCACTGTGACACCTGTAGGGATCCTGGCTTTCTGGGCTCTTTCAGACTATCTGATGTCTGAGGTGGAGTTTGGAGGTTGAGTTTTAATGAGCTCGTGCTAGCAAGCCCTCTGCAGAGTCAACGGGCCTGAAAGAATCACGCAGAGCAATACTGCCATCCATTTAAGAATTGTGCTTCAGCTGTGCTTGCAGCCATGGCCAGCATAGCATCAGTCTAAAGGCAGCACCCTGCCAAATGCCCCTCCTACACACGTGCACAGGAAACCTCCACTCAGTTGTAGAAGGCAGGCAGAGAATGAGAATCACCGCCTTTGGGAAAGCATCAGCCCACTCAAGTTTAGACCTTTTTGTGCATTTCTAAAGGGTATGTAATTTCATTATATGTAATAGAAGCCTCATCGGATTTAATGAACTAGCCTCAAAGAACTTCACGCTGCTTCTCATATAAGCTCTAATACTAATAGCCAGAGTTACTCTTTCTCTAATTTATTAAGAGTCTCTTAGGCCAGGTACTCTACTAAACGTTTAATATATGTAATTTTATTTCATCCTATGAACTAACCCATAATACTACAGTTTATGAAACTGGATCAGAGAGATTAAGTAACTTGCCCAAGACCACATAGCTAGTAAGCCATAGTACAACCAGGACTGTAACAGAGGTCTGTCTGACTCAAAACATTCTGCTCTTTCAACCTCATTGTAATAAACTTTGTATTGTCATGATGCATAATTTTTTATACCAAAAATCAGGACCAATGGTCTGAAAGCAAAGAGAGTATCTGAGAATAGAACTGCCATGGAAAATACACTAAACTAGAAGCTTCATGAAGTCAGGGACATGGCTTGTTGGGGTCATTTCTCTATCCCCAGCACCTACAGCAGTGACTGACTCAGAAGGTGCTTAGTAACTATGAGCAGATTGAATGAATGAAGAGATGAATGAATCATCTCAAAGACTTACTTTGAATCAGGGTAACAATAAACCTAGAGAACCTTATAAATTGAGTTAAGAAAAAAGGTACTATTTGACAGTAGAACCAATGGCTTGAAAAACACAATATAAGGAGAGCTAAGAGAGAGTCAGTTTACTAGACCTGCACTTCTCAAACTTTAACGTTCTTCCAAATCACCTGGAGATCTTTTTATCGTGCAGATTCTGATTCAGTGTGGGTGGGACCTAACATTCGCATTCTTAGCAAGCCTGCAGATGAGGTCTATGCTGCTGATTCCCATACTTTGAGTAGCAGGGATGGACTCTCCTGGGTGGCATACATTAGTCTCAGGATATCTCCCCCTTAGGATCTGGAGCACAGGCATCATGGCTTGCTCTGAACAACACTGAATGCAATTAGCATAAATGATCAGATCTGATGTTATTGATTAACATATACAAGCATTCTATTGAATTATTTATGTTTAATTCATCTGGCACCAGGTTTTACTTTAACATATCTCACCAGACATCAGCAACTTCTGACCATCTGTCAGAGCTACCTACATGATCCCCAAGTACTTAGCACTAGGAAAAAAGTGACAGAGGCCAAGACTATTTCTATTGCACTCCCAATTCTCTCCTTACTCTTCATTTCCTGGTACTCTGTTCCATCACAGTGTGACCACCCCTGAAAGCGCGTTCTCTACTGGAAATTACATGCTCCAAAATTATATTTATTCTTTTAACCACAACCTCCACATACTGCTGCTGATGATGAGGTGAGGATGGTGCTAAACAACTCAAGCTCTCATATGCAGATTTTAGACTATTCTTCAGTATTTAAAATACCTCTCTCTAAGTTGCATATGATTCAAAGCTTCCATCCATTCTCAGTACTACACCTCTCCATACTATATACAAATATGACCATGTTCCTAGCTGCCTGGTTCATTGTAATTTTGGTTTATTTACATAAAACCTATACATTATACAGTAAATTCATAGGGGCAAAGGCATTTTCTATTGTTGCTTACCATTGAATCCCCAACGCCAAGCACACTGTCTGACACATAATAGGTGCTCAGTAAATATTTACTGAATGAATGAATGTCTGCATATTAAAAGAGATCATCTACATACTTATGCCAGTAGATCTCTAGGGCAGTATTTCTTAAACTTATTTTTAAGAGTTTGCAAGGGAAATTTTAAAATATTGTATTTTCATTTTTTTTCTTTTTAGATTTTATTTTTTCCTTTTTCCCCCCAAGCCCCCCGGTATGTAGTTGTATATATTCTTCATTGTGGGTCCTTCTAGTTGTGGCATGTGGGACGCTGCCTCAGCGTGGTTTGATGAGCAGTGCCATGTCCGCGCCCAGGATTCGAACCAACGAAACACTGGGCCGCCTGCAGCGGAGTGCGCGAACTTAACCACTTGGCCACGGGGCCAGCCCCTATTGTATTTTCATTTTAGAGATAATCCAAAAATATTAACTACTATATAACTAAGCATTTCTACAAGATTTCAGTGCTGGAGATGTATCTGTGCTTATGGTTGAATCAAAGCCAAATGGTAGCATTGGGTGGATGAAACAAAACAGAATGTGCAAGTAAAATTTCTGCAGTAGTTTGAAGAGGGAAAAGCAGAGGGAGAATGGAGCTATAATTTGGCATTCAACAGTGTACACATGCAGGACTCAAAAGCGCTGTTGGAATTGGCACAATGTGGGCAGAAGATATTTTTGAGTAGAAGCCCATTGGTATCATTTACCCATTTGGAACATCTGGCATCTTATTTTGCCTTTGATATCAGTTTCCCCAGGGAAGAGCAATAGCAAAAGTCAAAGCCTGGTGGCTTCTTTCTTTTGGACTATGTTTATAAAAATGAAGGTATTGCCAAATATCATTTTTCAGAAAGGAGGGAAAGTTGGGACTGAGTCTAGATAGAATTCTCCCCCATTCCTTTTACTCCATTAGTTTTGAGACTGGCACTCAAGATATGAGTTTCAATAACACATGAAAAAATAACTAAATGACTAAACTTCTCTTTTGTTCCTTAAAATTCAAATAGCACCTCTTGCCAGTGCCAGTTTCACATAAGATCTTGTGAAACCCATGGCTAATTATATCTGCAGTCTAAATTACATGGTTTCGAATTTCAGAATGTTATTCACAGAAATGCCCTTTGCATATAACTTGCGGTTGGCCCAGTTTTATTTTTAGGATGGGGTAATAATGATCAGTTAATAACTAAATATTGAAAACTGACATATTTTCCTGTGTAAGCAATTATGGGAGAATGTATACTTTCTTGATTTTGTTTTAAAAAATGCTACAATCAAACAAATACAACTTTACTTGTTCCAAGACATACCTACTTTTGAACAAAAAGACTGTAAATCAACCCAATGCTTTATTCAACAAGACCAACACCTTACTCATTAATAATCATATAATGATCCTCATTACTGTCTGTCCACTTATCCAGAACTATTGTGACATAAACTCAGTCCAATCCCAACCATCTTCCCACTTTGCAGGACCCACCATAAAACTATCCAGCCAGAGCTCAAAATGACTACAATATCCCCTCTTGACACACTCCCAAGGCTCCAACCAGATGATGTTTTCCCTTACTGAAGTAGGTCTAATAAACTTAGCTTTGCCCAGTCAATAGGTTATTCTGGTTGTCTTTTGGGGGAGTTGACAGTCAATAGTACTAAACAGCTAGAACTGCCCTGATCTCTGTGAGAGTGTCCAAGGTGCAAGAGATATATTTCCTATCCTCAAGAACTTTATCCCCATGACAAAATTTGTAAGTGCTACAAGAATTCAAAGATAAGAAACATGAGTGTCAACTATAGGATTCTAGGGAAGGTTTCAGAAAGACATGCCCTTAGCTTTGAGGTACCTGTAAGACTAGTTTAGAAATTAAAACACATTTTAAAACATCTCCACAATAATAGAGCCTAAGACACAACTGTGTCTCATTTTTCCCTCTATAAATTCCGTTGGCATTTTGTCGCAGCAGGGGCCTGGGAAGTATGGCAGTAAGATGGCAAAAGCCTAATGAGTAGTCAGGAGAGCTGAATTTCATTTCCAGCTCTTCCACTAACTCATAATCCAACCTTCAAGAAGCCACTTGACACATCTGAGTTGTACTCCTTAATCGGACAAATGTGGGAGTTGTGTTACATGATCTCAAAAATCACTTTTAGTGTTGATAGTTTAGAATTCTAGCTCACATCCCTTACTTAAAAAATATTTATAGATTTCCTTTTAAATCAGCACAAGCAAAATCCAAAAACCATAACACAGTTTTAAAATGTAAATTGTGCTAGCATCTTTGCCCTGTTTGCATTTATAGATGCATATCTGTGTGATGTATACAACTCATATAAATGCTAAAAGAATATGTGACATAATGTATGTGGAGAAAGCTATATTGCAGATCTGCTCTGCTCACTCAGGGGAAACCATCTCATTTAACCCATTTTGGACTACATTGAGATGGAAGATGTTTTATTTCCATAATATAAAGTTATTTCAGACTTAGATTAAGGAAGAAAGAGTCCTATGTAAATTCCATAAATTAATGAAGAAGGCTCAAATTCACAAATAGAATGGAGAATTCAATAGTAAAGGAAAATGGAATTGCTTGTTGTCTGTTATAAGTCAATAAGGCATACTTGCATGTTGTTACCTGACTTCATTTCTTATATATTGAGACACCTAGTTGTCTGCATTCAAATTGACAGATAGAAAAATTGCTGTCAGAGCCATCTACCTAAAACACACCATGCTCAAAAACCTATAATGGGTCCAAGGAGTACAAGAGACACATGGTGGGGCTGGCCCTGTGGCCCAGTGGTTAAGTTAGCGTGCTCCACTTCGGCAGCCCAGGGTTTCAACAGTTTGGATCCTGGGCATGGACCTAGCACTGCACATCAAGCCATGGTGAGGTGGCATCCCACATAGCAGAACTAGAAGGACCTACAACTAGAATATACAACTATGTACTGGGGGCCTTCGGGGAGAAGAAGAAGAAGAAAAGAGACACATGGCACTGACCTAGATCTAACCCACAGCTTGGAGTCTAATGCAGCTGAGCTCAATCTAGATCAGCTGACTTCCAGAAGCTCCACAAACACTTGAGTGACAATTAGGGATTGTTGTTTGAAGCCACCAAGCTTTCAGAAGGTTTATTATGCAGCAGTAATGGGGAAGCAGCTGAGTAATAGATCAAGGAAAGACTATAAGGGAATAAAAAGAAATAGTTCTTCTGCCCAAGCCAGTGATACAGTCTATCCCCATCCTGTAGAGCTAACTCTCCATGTCCAGACATACATACACTCAGGGCTGGTAACATGTGCCCAAGTTTGAGGATGAAAACAAAAAGAAGAAAAAGTCATTTAGGGGCTGGCCCAGTGGCATAGTGGTTAAGTTCACGTGCTCCACTTTGGTGACCCATGGATCACAGGTTCTGATCCCAGGTGCAGACCTACACACCACTCATCAAGCCATGCTGTGGGGACATCCCATATACAAAGTAGAGGAAGATTGGCACAGATGTTAGCTCAGGGCCAATCTTCCTCAGCAAAAAAAAAAAAAAAAAAAAAAGACCAACCCAGAAAAATTCATTTAGTTATCCAATTATTTAAAAACACATTTTAAGCAGTGATGATAAGTAATAACAACAATAATAAATTGATTAAAAAGCACTGGTATAAGTGGTATTGGATATTTCTAAGGTAACATTAAAGAATTTTAATTCAGGAAAATAAAAGTACTTGAAGTAATGTACATCAAAGTGAAAAGAAAGACTTTCTGGGGCAAAACACAACAAAGGAAAAAGGAGAGACCATCTTGCTATAGCAAAATTGTTGTGAATACTAAATCAGAGGAGGAAAAAAACGTCTACCTTTGTCGGATTTTATTTCACAGTCTAGTGGCCTATATAAAATGGTTATATAAGAGCAAGGAACTTCAAAATTATATTCACGAGAGCATATCTATAACAAAAAAGTCTATAAACTTTTGGAGAAGGAGAATTCTAGATAGATTCAATTAACAGAGAAAGAAAATGGCTAAGTGCCACTGGATTTTTTTATTCTCATAAATTTCTCTTGGGTTCTCTTAAGATGTTACATAGACTTTAGTCTCAGCCCAGAGTTAGATATTTTGGTTTTAAAACTAAATAATCTGCTTTGGAGTTGAGATTAGAGGAAGATCCTTTTGAATTATAAACTACATATATTATTTATTCATTTTATTAGCATTGTAAAAGTTAATGAAGGAGTCATCTAAGAAATAAAATATCTAATTGGTCATTTGAGTCCCTAATTAATGAGTTTTAAAATATGTCCTGCCCCTGGGAGAAAATGGTTATATAAAAAAAGCAATTTCAGAAAGGGAATACAGTCCAGGGTCTGCTGTAAGAGAATACATAGATAGATAGGACCCTGTGTTCCTTTGCTACTTTCTAGCTTTCCTATTTCAGTTAATCAAAGTTCAGTTCTCATAATAACTGAGGCCTCAGCTTCCACTTGAATCCTTCTGTCCCTCACCATGCACACTCGATCATTCGCCAAATCCTCTCTCTAATATGGCTTTTATATGTCCATGCCATCACCCTCACTCTGACCACATTTCCTGCCATTGGCCCTATTTCGACAGGCTATTGTTACAGATTATGAATATGGCCACAATACTTCGCAGCAACTGCCATCAAAGGTGGAGTTCATTTCCCTATCCCTTGGATATGGGCTGGCCATATGATTTCCTTGGACCAAAAGAATGTCGCAGAAGTAGTGTGGTGTTGATTCTGAGCCTTGACCTCAAGAGTTTCCACTCCTCCACTCTTGGAAACTGCTACTATCGTGTAAAAACACCCAGGCAAACTTGCTAGATAGTAAGAGACACATAGCTTAGTCATCTCTTTCACCCCATCTGTAGCCAGCCAACCCCAAAATAAAGAGCTTCCCTGAAGACCAACCGCTAACACAAATGCATGAGTGAGCCCAGCAAAATAACCACCCAGCAGAGCACAGGCCAAATTGCCAACTCAAAGTGTAATGAGGTAAAAACAAAATAGTTGTTTTTTTAAGCCACAAAATAGTTATCGTTTGTTCTGACGTAGTTTGCTACGCAGCAAACTCTAAACTAATACAACTACTAATTCATCCACTCATGTTAGCATGTCATTCCTAGTCTGTTGCGAGTGTCATGAAACTGGAGGTATACCTAAAAGACCAAGAAATGGCAGGATATAACGATAGCAAGACATTCTTGGGGGCTGAGAGTGGGGACAAGGTGATAGAAAAATAATTGAAAAATACTAAGATCATTCTCAGAAACTTTTGATGCCTATCTCCCTAGTTCTTGCATGCTCTTCCTTTCCTCTCCCTAGATCCGAAACCAACTGCCTATGGAAAAGAAGACAAGTGAACTCTGATATTTCCAAGCTCAGTACCATAATAATTAGCACAAATGTGTAGAATAGATTTGTGATGTGCCCAACATAAGGCTAAGTGCTTTATGTTTATGACTTCATTTAATCCTCGCAACAACCTTAAAAAGATAGGTATAATTATCATCTTCATTTTACTAATAAGAAAACTGAAGCATAAAGAAGTCACTCACTCAAGCTTACACAGTGAAGGGCATAAAAGTGCTTTAACCCCAGGGGATTTGCCACTGGAGCCTGTGCTCTTAACCTGCTCCCCTCCCTTGAATGCTTGGTTGGAGCTTAGTAGCCACTATCTTTGCTCTCCAGTTTCCACAGACTCCACCATCTCCATTTTTCTCACCTTGCTTTCTAGTGTAACTATTTGTCCTCTGTAGGCATCTGACATCTACTGCATTCCTCATCCTTGTTTAAAGTAGTGGTTCTGAGAGCTTTAAATATACTGATGCCTGTGTTCCACCCCCAGAGAATCTGAGTTAATTGGTCTGGAGTATGGCCTGGACATAAGGATTTTTAAAAGTTCCCCAGGTGATTCCAATGTACAACCAAGGTTGAGAATAACTGGCACTCATTTCCACCTCCACTCTCTTACCTCTTCTGAAGAAGAGTAGTATTAAAAGGTACCTTATGGGGCCTGCCCAGTGGTGTAGTGGTTAAGTTCGCGTACTCCACTTTGGCGGTCTGGGGTTCACGGGTTTGGATCCTGGGCGTGGACCTAGCACCGCTCATCAAAATACACTGTGGCGGCATCCCACATCAAGTAGAGGAAGATTGGCACAGATGTTAGCTCAGCGACAATCTTCCTCAAGCAAAAAGAGGAAGATTGGTAACAGATGTTAGCTCAGGGCCAATCTTCCTCACACACAAAAAAAGTACCTTATAAATCAAAAATCAAGTCAGGTTCTAGCAGAACCAACAATACTTGGAGGTAGAAAAGGAGGCCACTTTCCTGACATGACTTTAGGATCCTGTCCAAAAATGCCTTTCTCATATGCCACACTGCCTGAAATTATGCCATCAGGAAAAGCTAAAGCTTATATCACTGTATTTTTCCACCACCATCTTTTAAAATACAAATACCCCCCAGTGAGAGTAAACTTGGTCATGTAATTCTTACAGCTGTGTTTCTTCATTTCTCAGATCACTCTCCCCAGGACAGCAATTTCAGATAGAGGTACTGAGGGAATAGGAAGTCTGATTGTTAGAGAAATGGGTCAGGCTTTTGGACCATGGGTCACTACTCGTGGATGTTTTGGCTAAGCTAGGGAACAGAGGAAAGAAGTCTGAGGACTTCTGACAGTGTGTGTGGGAGGCTGGGGTGAGGTGTAGTAGTATACGGATGATTAGTAAGTGCTGCTTTTTACTTCCACCTAGAGTCTGATAACAGTACTTTTCTTTTTTCCACAACATCTATTTGTTCACTCATTTATGAAATGTGCATAAAAGATCTCTAGTGTAAAAATAGTATTGAAAATACAGAGATGTCAAAAATATATGCCCTCAAGGAGTAAAAAATCTTAAACAACTTTCAATAACATTGTGATAAAACAGAGAAAATAAAATTGAATCTCATTCAGTTTTCTTAAATTCAAGAGCCTAAAATAAATGTACAACTTTGGATGCCCTGAATTACTGTCTAATAACCTTTTACAATTCACAGTAATTTTCTATTTCACTGATAATTTTAAGTCCTGAAATGGAAACTGAATCACTGAGAAATACTTATTTTGAACAAAAGCAGTACCCTAGAAGTGGAAGAATTTACTAAAGCCTTCTTTTTTGTAACCAACAGAGTCTTTATGAAATATAAATCAATATTAGAAACCAAAAAATTTCAAAACCTTAGAAACTTAACCTAAACTAATGGAAGGCTTGACAACTTCAGCAGAACAACAAAGAGAATTTTTCTTTAATCTCAAGTATATGTGAAACTAATTCTCCTAAAAAGAGTGAGAGTATTGATTTTTACTTGTTTGGTAAGATCTGTTGCAATCTTTGACCTTCTACCAAGAGTCACTACCTTACGATCAAGGCAATAGCAAGAATAGTGATAGCATGTTGAAAAACAGATATAGCAACAGAGATTGTGGTTACCAGAGGGGACGTGGGGAGGGAGGAGGGCAAAAGGGGTGATTAGGCAAACATGTGGGGTGATGGATGATAATTAGTCTTTAGGTGGTGAACATGATGTAATCTACACAGAATTCAAAATATATTACGATGTACATGAAAAAAAATAAAGTGAAATATATGAAAAAGAGAAAACAAAAAAAACCTATCAGTTCCAAGAGAATTCATGTGGTACTGAGAAGCTACATATCTTAACAATCATAAGGATCATAGAGGACCAAAAGGACTTTGAAAAAGGTAGACAATTATAACAAACTATTCCAGAGGGTCCTCAAAATGTGAATTAACTAAAAAGATGTCCCTTTCTAAGCTGTTGGCATTTCTGAAACTCCTAGTGACTCACTCCACTGATGGTCTTCTGAAGAAATGAAAATTTTTATTGCATGTAGAATGAGAAGAATGAACCATTAGAATTATACAGTTATAGAAAGCTGGAATTAGAAAATAATCTAAAGAGTATCTTGTCCAGCTGTCCACCCGAATATCATGGATGAGAGGAGTTAAAAATGCAGATTGCAGGGCCCCATCCCCAAATATTCTGATTTAATTGTTCTAGGGTGGGACCTGGGAATCTGTAGTCCAGGTGATTCTGTTGAGGGTTATCTGAGGTTGACACTTGGAGAAACCCTTCCCTAGTCTTTCCATTTTATAAATGATGACATGAGAGTAAGAATGAAGATGCATATTTGCAGAGTAGAGGGAAAGCATTATAATGCCTTCCAGGGGATCTTGTTAGATCCAACTAAACATGCAGACTCTCAAGACTATGACAGTCACACTTGCTGTGATTCTACTCAGAAGATACAGGTCAGATGATAGAAGCCTTCTCCATGAGAGTCCTTGCAGCAGTTTCTGTAGATAAGAGTTCAGATAGCCCTCTGGGAGCTACCCTCTCCCCAGGTGACACAGTTCAGGTTGAAGGAGATGGTTTCACATCAGGTAGTTGGACAACTGCCCTGGATTAGAAGTCCAGTCCTCATAGATGCAAATATTGCTTAGAACAAAGCCACTGGCATAGCTTCCCAAGTCCTTCAAGGGGCATGCCCCATATCAAGAGTCCCTACATTGGGGGAAGCCCAAAACTATGACTTTCGTGCAAGTACTTATGGTTCTACCAGTCCAGATACATTTTACCTATCAAGGGACATACCTGCTTTCTAGGATAAGAAAGCTAGGTGCTTAGCCATAAGTCATTTTCTCTTGCAACATGGTTTTGTTAACACTTACAACCACAACAGTAAATACAATTCCCAAAATGATATTTTTTACATGGATCTACTTAAAGGGCTATTGTTGATATCATATCACTTTTATAGAAAAATGCCAGGGATAGGAGGATGATGAAGTACAAAAAAGTACTTACTATTTTTTTTAACAGGTAACTCTTTCATAAAACTCAGTGTAAGTCCCTATGTGGTCTAGAAGGTGCCTCAGGATACTTGCCTCATCTTTTCCTCATCTTACCAAATAGAAAAACAAGTTTTTCATTTCATAAAGAAAAACAAGTTTTCAAGAAACAGACAAGTGTAGTCGACCTAGTAAGAAACAATTCTTTATCTATAAATTTATTGGGATTGGGGAAAGATAGGAACAAACGCAGCTTGATTATTATTCATTCTTTGTCACTAACTGTGAACTTAAGCAAGTCAATAGTATTGCCTAGTTTCCTTTTCAAATTCTCCCCCAATTCAAGTTTTCACTACCCTTCTGTTTTGTTTTGTTTTAGTTTGTTTTTTTGATGTGCTAATTTCAAGCAACTAAACAGAATTCATTTACATATGCATGCAACTGGAAGGTATCATCATTTGGTAAAAATTTAAAGACAAATATAAATACTTAGGTGGTAGTAGTATTCTCTGAATACTAATGAAAAATGTTTTCAATAGTTTTCACTTTCTAAAAGTAGACAAGTAAAGATAAACAAGATATTTTACTCTAAGATTCTTCTGATATGGAAATATGCATTGTAAGTTTCTAAGGAGGGATTAAGCATGCAGCATTTCCTAAACTTGTTTGACCATGGAACCCTTTTTTGAACACAACATTCACTTAGCATACAATGTGGAAAATACTAAAATAAAATACTAAAATGTGGAAAATACTAAAAAGGAAAATACAGGTATTTCCTTGTACTGTCTCTAAACATTGAATACTTTTGAAAAGGGGGTTGTTTCAAATTTAAGTGTGTGAATGTGTCAAGACCATTCTCCTACTGTGAACTTAAAGATGCTGTAATAGCCAGGGCTATTCATTCTACAACAGTTTATGTATTAAGAAAATGACATTGGAGAGTATCTAATACAAACTATGTGAAACATCGCTGACTTCAACTTCCTATAAATAATGCTTTACTTCCTAGAATAGGTTTCAGGCCAGCTACACATTTGAGTTGAATGATTATATACTTTAATTTTCATTCATAAGTATAGGAACTGTAAGAAATTACAACTGTTGTGAATGAAAAGCTGCATATTGGACAAAAAATAAAATTCCTTGGTCTCAAACTGGTTTAAGAATAAAAATAAAACAAAATTGATACTGGCTCAACATAAGGTTGACATAAGGGAAGCCATATTGTAGAAAAGAAACTATATTGTAACTTTGAATGACCTCTGAGTAACTAACCCAGCTGGATATGCACCCTCCAGGAGATCTACCCGCTCTGTAGATTTGATGACCCCTGCTTGTGCATGTACCTCCAAGCTCTGATAAGACGATAACTTCATTCCTTTGAGTTCCTTAGGAATGTGATGATCCCCGGACAGAGAGTCTATGCTGATACCCATCATCAATGACAACTGAAAGATCTGGTGTGGCAACTCCCAGTCTTTCACCAGAGGGTCAACATTCCCACCCCCCTCCCCTATAACCCACCAGCCTATATAACTGCTTCAAGATTCTGTGCCCCACTTAAGATGGTTTTTTTAGGACACTAGTCCCCCCATTTTCTGATTTGCTAGCTTATCACTTAATAAAATGTCCTTTCTCCACCATCTTGCCTCTTGATGACTGGCTTGTCTTGCAGCAAGCAGATTGTGCCCCTTTGTATAGTAACAAAGTCAGAGACACCAAAAACAGAACCAAAAAACTTTGTCATGATAAAATTCTTAACCCTGTCGTATCCTGATGTGAACTGAAAATCTGTACGATCAAAGAAAATAATTATCATTGAGAATTTTTGACTACTTATAAGATAAAAGGCACTGTGGGGGGACTTAAAGGGCCTTGCCAGATTGGACAATCAGGAACAGTACTTCGCACATGGTTACTCAATAATTATTCATTGAATAAACTGATGAACAACAAAAAAGGCATCATTAAACTCCAAGACCTCTAGGGGCTCTTAATTCTCAGACACACATTACAGAGTATGGTGGCATCACAGGAAGAAGGGACATAAATGCTAAGATCATTTGGCACTGAAATACCCATTCTTTCATCCTTTCCTTTTTCCCTCACCTGCTCCCAGGAACTCTGCACGCCACAAAACAGCTACTGAAATGCAATTGGGAGAGTTCTACACTGCAGTTATATTTATGTCTCTCTGTACATTATATACTTTATATATGGCAGGGGAAATATGCAAGATAATGAAATAGCGGGGACAACATCTAGAGATTTGTAAATGAGATCAGAAAGGCATCTATTAGAAGAACAAAGAAAACTGCAATCTGACTAGAAATAAACTGCTATATTTTCCTTAGTATCAAATGTTCTCAGGTCTCTCATGAAGTTAATTGACAAATAGTAACTACTAGGAACTAATCTTATTTTGACACATTCTCAGCTTAGTAAAAGGACATTAGGGTTAAGCTTCAATATAATTTGATGATACCTGTCTTAAGGTGCAGTCTTTAAATTCTAATTTTGGAATAGTTAGGGACTTCAAATCAGCACTACAATGTGAAGAGCACACTCAAGAGTAACCGTTTAGACGACTGATTTTAAATGTATCTTTTGGACGAAGGACAAATAAGGTACACTATCTTTTTTCGTATATATTCTCCTGCTTTAAATTATACAAGTAAAATAAAGCAATTCAAGTATAAGATTAGAAGTGCCTATCACAATGGCTTGTGGGCAAGCGATTCAGTGCAATGTAGTACTCAGTATCATTTGTCAGGGGAAGCTTAAGTGGCTCAGGAATGGAATCCCCTCCTGGTACTCTCATACTCATCTATCTCTTTGGTTAAAGGCTGTGATCTTAGGCAGACTTAGTATCCAATCAGTCTGGTATTAGTAAATAAAGCAGAAATTTTAGACGTTTTCATACTTATTAATAACCTCTTTGTAACTGAGAGGTAGAGAGAAGGAAACACCTAAGGCTACAATCAAAGTCTTAACAACTGCATACAAATTCTCAAACCCCCTTACTTTTAAGTAGTAATGTGTGGGGAGAAAAAACTGTTATGGTAAACTCATCAGCAGAATAAGTAATAGCAGAGCTGAGGTTGAACTGTTTAGCTTTTCACCTTCAGATCTTTTTCTAAGAAAGTATCTAATGTCCATTGATATTAAAAAGTTTTTTTGTATGCATTGGAAATATTTTTGTTTTGTTTGATTTGTCATTTAGATTAGTTACTGTTGTTTTAAAAGCAGACTTGGAATTAAGGAGCAGGAACATACATAGATGCACACATAATACTTAGCTATTTTTTGATAATAAAAATCCATTTGATAATGAATTTTTCCATTAGGTGTCTATGGAATCTTTCTAAAACATAAATCTCACAGTTCTTGATATCAGCTATGCTTTTAAAGGGTCCAATATAATTTATCTTTTATTAATAATACATCTGTCTGATGGGGCAAATAATAGCCATTCCATTGTTCTATATGATAGTGACATTGCTATGTCCTCACTAAAGACTGAAATTACCTTCCCACATTTCTATATGATGGATCATATTGAAACATTAGTTAAAACCCCTCATATATCCATGGTAATACACATAGGTTTATCAGACTAACAGGTTCTAAATTAGAAACCTGTGTTTGTTAATATTATTTCTAGCTCAAATCAGTAGTTTGATATTTTCCTGGGAATATGTGAATTAGGCAAATGTTAACAGTCAAATCATAACATATTTTCATTTATCCTATATTGACAGACATTTTAACATAACTATAGGTTGTTGCAAGGTAACTGTGGATTTTCTTTTTAGACTACCTGCTTTCTAACCATTAAACATAAAATGGAAAAAGATGGCGTCTGTCATTATTTTTGCATTGTATTTATGGTCATGACAAAAAAATAAGAAAATTAATCATCCCACATCCTTCACACTGACCTAACAGTGTTGGTTGAGGCAATATGATAAAGTGAAGAGGGTTAGGCTTTGAAGTTATACAGTACTTTTTCCAGTTGAACTTTATCTGAATATGCTCAAAATGTAAGGCATTTCTTATTTTCAACCTAAAAATGAGCCTTGATGTTAATACACCCCAGGTGGGTCATGTTCCAGCCATGCGGCCTTGGGCAAGTTCCTCAGACACTCTGAGATTGGAGTCATGATCATGTTAAGAGTTGCATGAAGAGAATAGGCTACAGATAAGAGAAAACCTTTGCAGTCACATTTTTTTCAATCAAGCTTTGGTTAGAACATTTATATTATTATAAGATACCATACATCATTTTCATGACTCCATCCCAAAGGCTGTAATGAAGAAAGCTTTAATGGCTAGGATCACCTAACTAGAAAATATAAGGCATTTAACTACTAGAAGGTGGAGGAATAAGGCATATTTCTCTATTATCTAGTAGACAATTCTTTTCAGTTTTGATGAAGAAGGGAGAACAGAAATTGCATCAGAAGAGATTTAAAGTGGCTGTCAAGGCTCAGTGACAACAAAATCTATGGTGGATAGTTTCTCAAAGTCAGTTGCAGTTGTCTCTATGGACATTGCCAAGGACTACCACATCTCTATTTTAACCAAGTGAAACAGGGCTGAATAAATAGTCTGTTTAAGACCTTCTCGATTCTCTTTTCTTTTTTCATAAGATTTTCTTGTTTCTGAAAGGCCAAAAACCTGTTGGTCTCTATTATATCATATTTAGTGATGGCAAATCCTATTCTCTTTTCAAATCTATGAAATCATTCCACTTTAAAATATTAACTAGGCCTAGTCCTAAATGCTATTTGTTGTAATACCCCCTTCCATATTATATATAATTCATAGTTCAAAGTAAATAGGCCCAATTGAGAGCTCATTCGATCTCTGTAAATAATTTAGTTTGAAACAGTATGGAAGATTTACCCAGAAAAATCACCATTTTAATGCTGTTGAAATAACAATAAATTATCTTACATTTGTATAGAACTTTACAGTTTTCAAAAGAACATAAAATCCATTATTTGTTCCTCAAAAAGCTCCTGCATACACAATTGGTATAATCATAATCCTTAATTCATGGCATTTTAACATCACTGATTCATTCATGGCTTTCTTTATGCCATTTCATTATACCTATATTCACCATTCTTAATCTTTAAAATAAGTTTAACAGGTCAGAGGGCAAAATTATTATTATTAGTTCAAAATACAGTCATTGAGTACTTTTCAAGTACCATGCACTATAATATATTTCCTTTAGTAATTTGAAACAGATCAATGGAATTAGGCGATACCATTCCCTTTCAATACTGCATTTGTGTGAAAATAATAACTTTCAATGTAGCTGTTTGCTGGTTCTGTGCAGTACTTCTCCCCTACAAGTTCCTTTGAAACTTCTACAACTCTCTCATCTTCAAAACAGGGATGTTTGCCAAACAAAACTTCAAATGAAAGAAAATCTTGGTAATCTGTGCACAAATAGAGCATCTGTATACTTACCCAAATATCTACCTCTTCTTTTTAGGTAATGAAAGAAAAGTTACATGTCATTTTTACGTTGTTTTCTATGTCAGCCTACATTAGGGTCAAAGACTGCTAATTACTTTACCCTACCATGAACGGCCTTAATTTCATCAGTCAAATATTCGACTTATTCTGAACTTCATAAAGTTTTATCAAAAATAAACTTTTAGGAGCAGAATATGATGGTATTCTTTACTTCACTTGTTTTCCAAAGGAAAAATATACTGGAAATTTGATATACTGTTAAGCAGAAGCTTTATCTCTTTTGAGAGAAGATGAAAGGAAAAACGCATTGCTACTTAAATCCATTCTGGCCCTTTGGCTTCATTTTGCTTCTTGCTTTAGAAGCCTCCTACCCTTCAGTATATTCACGAGCAGAAAATTGTCTTGGTTCTTCAATGTCAGAAAATATCTTTATTTTATTTTAGTAATAATTTAGCTAGGCATAGAATTTGAGGTTGACAGATTTTAACCTTAGCGCTTTCATGAAATCTTTCTAGTGTTTTCTGGAATCTATTCTTGTTGATGACAAGCTTGATGTCATTCCGTCTGTTTGTCTTTCTTTTTGTTTCTGGTAGGTAGTCTGCCTTTGGTTTCTGGTAGCTTATAAGATGTTCTCATTAACTTTGATGTCTCTAGGTGTGAATTTATTTGTATTGGTCCTACTAGACATTCAATGTGTACTTTTAATCAGTGGACTTTTCTACTTTGCAGTTCTGGAAAATTCTCTGACATTATCACTTCAAATATTGTTTCTTTGCCATATTCTTTATTTCTTATGAAACAAATAATGTTGGAACTTTTCAAGCTATGTTCCTTGTCTCCTAATTATTCCTTTATATGTCTTTTTTGAACTTCTTTTCTCCTTATTCTGCTTTTGGTATAAATTCTTCTGCTCACTAATTTTCAAATTGACTCTGTGCTTTCTAAAGTAAATCTGTTGAGCTTTGTTTTTAATGATTTCTTTTCTGGTAAAATTATCCTGAAAAAATATTTATAAATTTAGAAAGCATATAAAATAAATAAAAATAACACACCTATATCGCCAGCTCCCAGAATTAACCACCTTTTGAGATTTAGTTTACTCATAAACACCTTTTTCCTCCATATCCATGCTTTACAGACTACTGAAAAAATGAAGGTAGGTATAGTTTTAATGAAAATAGAGATATCGTTCATAAAGCTAAAGTCCTCTTCAATCATCACTTCCATTGCTGATCCACTCCTCCACTATACTGAGGTAAATATTATTAAAATTTGGTTTATATCCTTCAACTGATTTTTTAAACTTTTGGATATATGAATATGTAGCCATGTATATTCTATAGTGTTATTTTACGTTTCAATATACATAAATATTTCATGCTATGACAATCATATCACTTACTCAACTAATATTTTTGACATGTCCCCGCAAGTTGAAACACATAAATAAGTTTAATACATTTTATTTAAATTCAATACATGTTTTGCCACATTTATTTACTCCTTTTTTGTCTGTTTTTGGTGTCAATTTTTCTCTATTATAAACAGCAATGAAAATAAACAATATCTTTGTGCCTGTCTTTTTATACATTTCTATGAGTGTTTCTCTAAGAGAAATATCAAAAGATCGAATTTCTAGGTGAAAGTGTTTTAGGTTTAATCAATAAGCATAAGTGTAGCCATTTCATTAACCTGACAATCTAAGAGTATTTAAATTTTTACCAATCTGACCAGTAGAAAATAGTACGTATATGTTGTTTAATTGGCATTTTCCTGATTATTAATGAAGCTGAGAAAATCTCTGTGTGTTTATTGGCTTCTTTGATTATCTGTGTAAATATTTTCACTATTTTTAATTAAGTTGTTTCTTGTTAAGTAGGAGATATTTGCATCTTCAGAATAGTGGTCCTTTGTTATATATAGTAAAAAATGTCTCCAATAATGAAATTTATTTTTTGTATCCACTGGTGATGCTCTTTTGGGTATTTTTAGGACCTCTATTTGCTTCGTTAGCAATTGTTCTTTTTGAATAACTGCCAGCTCTTTATCTCCTGAACAATCATGAATATAATTATTTTAGTATTTTTTCCCTACTATTTTCTTTTTGTCTGGAGTAATTTTATATCCTGAGCGTTGATTCATTGTCTGTTTTCTTTTTGAAATTTTAATTTGTTGTCATTTTGATAAATTGAAGTCACTATTATTTTAAGAAATATGATCCAGTATCTTTATTTTGTCATATTACAGCCATTGCTCTTTCAATAAATGAAAAGAGAGATACAAGAGGGTCAGAGGTAACAGAGGAGAGCAGGCGGTGAGACAACAGTAGCCAAGTCAGTGAAAGAGATGTGAGGATGCTATGTTGCTGCTTTGAAGATGGAAGCAGGGACCATGAGCCAAGAAACACAGGTGGTTTGTAGAAGCTGGAAAAGGCAAGAAAATGGATTGTCTCCTGAGGGCTCCAGAAGGGTTTCAGCCCTGCTTACACCTTGATTTAGCCCAGTGAGACTTATGCTAGATTTCTGACATATAGAACTGTGAGACAATATATTTGTATTGTTCTAAGCCACTAGGTTTGTGATAATTTATTACAGCAACAATAAAAAACTAATATACTAGCTTACCCAGCTACAGCCTCCTAAAAGTTAGAGCCAGCCAATAGAAGTTTTCTTCAATCAGTCTCCATCTTACCCACCAGTTTGCCTAGTTCCAGTTATATCCTTCACAAAGGGCAATGTTAGTCTTGTAGACCCATAGGATATAAATTCCAGGACAACTCTTCCTACTTCCAGACCTTGATCCTAGCACACTATGCCCTTAGATCTGCTTGCCACACTGTGTACATTTTGTTTCTGTTTTGTATTTGGTCTGGAGATGTTTACTTTGTTGGGATATATCTTTTATCTATTTTGACATTTTATCTATCATTGCTATTAGAACAATAGTGATGACATTTTATTGACTTTTGGGTGAAGACAGTTCAACAGTACAGTAACGCTTGAGGCAGCCCTATTGTTCTAATAGCAATCAATGCATACATTTATAATTTCAAGTCCTTTCCTCTCCTCCTTATTTACTCCCTTCCATTCCTGTTTCTCCCTCTCACATACACAAAACCTTCAAAAGATAAGACTTCGATTTTCCCTCCACTTAGATTTTGGGATAAGAAAAACACAGAGAACATGCAGAAGTGGCAACATCTTGAACAAAGTACTCTCCAGAGTATCCTCTCGATTCTGTGAGTCTCTTTACTATGGTGGTTATTTCAGAGAGTGTCTAGATGTAGGAGTGACCATAAAAGACCAAATTGAAAAGGAAGAATTCAACCCAAAAGGTTCCCATCTCAAAAGTTTCTATACAGGTAATAAATCTTTAAAAACACATTCAAGTAGAAAAATTTGTTTAGCAGAAAATATGTTCTCATTTTCTCAGGCCAAGTATTACAGGGAAAGAGGACTTGTAAACCAGAATTATAATATAGAATACAGAAATATCAGTAATCTGGTATGTTGCAAATCTGGGTTAGTTTAAGAATACATGGGTACTATTTTTTTGGTGTGTATTAGATCAGGGAGCATGGAGACCATTTTTCAATGTGTATTAAATCAGGGGGCAGGGCCTATAGATCTTCATGTACCCCTCAAATCCAGTATCATCTCTTGATGTCTCTGAGGAGATAAATTATAACCATCAGGAATAAGATAAACCAGTCAAAAGCACATGAAATGAACTACCTGCATTTTCAAACATACATTACAGTTTTATATTTCTTCAACTTTGTGAAAAATAAAGGATTATTTTTAATAAGAAGGAATTTAAAAACAAAAGAGATTATGAGTACCATCTTGTGGAAAGAACTTCCAGTATGATGGCCAAGATATTTGTTCCTCAAGGTCCTAAACACTTGAGTAATGTCACCCAAACTATATAGTCAACTATAAAGCAACATGTCATCTGAAGCTACCCCTGTTATATATCTGATTCTTAATGGCATTTAACTACTACTCATTTGATTGAAGCTATCATCAAGAACAAATGGACTGTATATAGTTTTCACTTTCTGCTTTCAATTCTTCTCTCTCATTTAAATTCCACATTGCACATGTGTGACTCGATTTCACCAAAATTACTTGAACAGGTCAAACAAGGCACCCAATGGATATAAGTTCTCCCTAGGAGAGTCTCATCAAGATTGTCATGGCAACAGCCTCATTCTGAGATGCTCCTTTCAAATCTACGTTCTTTTATATGTACATTCATTTTAGTTGACTTAATTTCATTGTTGTTATAGTTGTTATTCTCCCCTTATTAAAAATTAAGATTCAGGGGGCTGGCCCCATGGCCTAGTGGTTAAGTTTGGTGGGCTCTGCTTTGGCAGTTCAGGTTTGGTTCCCAGGTACACACCTACAGCACCCATTGGCAGCCATGCAGTGACCCACATACAAAATAGAGCAAGACTGGCAGAGATGTTAGCTCAGGGTGAATCTTCCTCAGGAAAAAAAAATTAAGATTCATATTCACGGTTCTTACTTGTTCACTGGTGAGACCCCAGTATCTTGTACTGTGCAGGTCACAAAAGAGGAGTTTAATGAATGTACATTGGGGAACAAATGAATGCTTCTCGTCCAAATTGTGGCCACTGTGATTGGACCTAGGACAGGCATTTGCCAGAGGCAACCACACCTGGTCTGGCATAAGAGCTCACTCTAACAGGGATACTTTGTCCTGAATAGTGTTTAATTGATCTTGGAAATCCTCTCTCTTGGCCAGCTTGACTAGGAGACAAACAAAAGGGTCAGCAAATAACAGAGGGGTAGAAAAGGGATGCTGTAATCATTCAGTAAGCTGAAGCCACGAGCAAGAGCAAGTAGTGAAGTAGAGAGGAAAGAAAACTTAGTCAGCAGTGGCAACAGTAGAAGAGCAAACATGCTGAATTTACCAAAATCATAAAAGCGAAGGGATGCCACCCTCTGAGAGGTGACGACAAGGGAGCTCCAGATGTACCATACACGGTGCCCATTCCACTTTCCATTGGGTCTCAACAGGGGCCTGCTGAAACCATTGCCTGTCACTCTCAGTTTCCCATGGGTCTTTAAAGCCAACCACCACCAACCTAATTGTGGCTTTGCTCCTTGTAGCTGGAAAGAGCCAAAAACACCTCATTTAATACATAAATCAGTAATGTTAACTCTGCCCTAGCTTTTTCCTTTTTTTTTATGAGGAATATTGGCCCTGAGCTAACATCTGTTGCCAGTCTTCCTCCTTTTGCTTGAGGAAGATTGTTGCTGAGCTAACATCTGTACCAATCGTCCTCTATTTTATGTGGAATGCTGCCACAGCATGGCTTGACAAGCAGTGCTAGGTCCATGCCCAGAATCTGAACCTGTGAACCCCAGGCTGCCGAAGTGGAGCACATGAACTTAGCAACTACACCACTGGGCTGGCCCTAGCTTTTTCCATTTCTAAGTTCACAAAAGGCTGGGCCCACGATACCCATTTATTTGACTCTAGTGTCAAGAACTTGATAATTTTTTTGGCTAGTCCTCCTTGAGTCAGGTTCTGAGTCCTGCCACTGCAACTTCCTTGTTTTTTTTTTTTTTATTGCTATCATCAGAGCCATAGAAGAGGTTTTGCCTATTATACATTTCAACTTTTGACAGTAGTGCATATTCCTTTTATTCAATCTAGTAAGTTTTTGCAATCATCTTGCTTATTTGTTACTTCCACTGCCCCCTGGGTCTTGAAATGCCCTTTCATTGTCATATACTCTTAAAATCACAAAGTAGAAATAACACTTTCTGGTCAGCTGAGTGATCTTTGAAGGTGCCATCAGGAAGTTCTAGGACACTGATTTTCCTGCTGTGCTCAAAAGATATAATGTCCTTTCCTTGCAGTTTTAATAAATTAACTCAGATCAGTTTTAAAATAGAGGAACTTCTAATAACATTACGATTAATTTTTAAAGAAGAGCCAAATGCTTAAGGAAAGTCATGACCTTTCCATATATCTAATAAATGTAATTGCCGTGGCAGTAAAGAAACTCCTGTCTGAGGTAAAAGACAAGACAAAACAAAAAAGATATCATGATTTACAATAATTGAGGTATATGAGTGTTCAATTTCAGCCTCTCTTTGAAACTACCTTTATTGCTCCTAGGACACTAGCATAGATACAAGATTGCTGGTTTCATTGCTTTGAATCCATCAATAATGTCAGCACTATAGGCAAGTAAGTTGATAATGACCGTAAATAAGGTAGCCAGTTCAGGGCCTAGGCTTGTGTGAAAAGTGATGAAAACAAACAAATAGCCAAGAGCTTGGAGCTGAAGTTCTACTTCTTCCTGCTCAGAGAGCTCATACAAATAAGTTTCATTTAAGAGGAACTCTCAAAAGTCAGTATTTAATCATTAATCTCAGTTTGTTATATTTTAAAAATAATGTTATGTGATGAATATGATAACTGCAGTGACCAAAACTAGAATTTAACAATCTGAGAAAATGGAAATGAGTATTCAAAACTTCTTTACTTAACAGCTGCTGCCTAAAATGTGACTTGTAGATTACTAAGAAGATAGATACTATTTCTGGAAAAGTAGGTATATAATCTCTGAGGAATACTTTATTAACAAAGAATTTTTTTAAAAAACAGCTCTGAATAACAGCTTTAATTTAACTCTGTTATTGAAATCTGAATGGGACCAGAATTAATTTATTTAGAATTGAAAGAAGTGGAATGACCCAAACATAAGGGTCTATATGGGTTCTTATTTAGAAATCAGATTTGAATATACAAAACTATACATGAGAATATTAGGTAATCACATAATAATTTATTATCTACCTGTATCTGTTGTACTTCTTCATCTCTATATCTTTATTTTAGATTTACATAAATAGTTCTATATTTCTATAAATGCTTATCATGATGTCATGTTTCTTAAGTTTTGCAAAAACTCAAATAACAGCAACTTTTAAAAAGTAAGGTTGTTGACTTCTGCATTATAATCTAACCCATCCTGACTGATACATCCTTTCACTTACCATATGGCACACTGTAATTGATGTGACAGTCATGTTCTGTCTGTCATGTTCTATCTTTCCAATAGTATCAACTACTTCATCCACGCCACTCCCAATAATGAATGCCCTTCCATCTGCTCTTCTGATTGCCATTAACTACAAAAGTGAGATTTATAGAGCAGCACAAACTTTGGGAGTTTTGGTGAGAGAAAGAATCTTGAGAGGAAAACAGAATATCCATAAGGAAGAGGGACTTTAGCTCTCTAATTCCCAAATTAGCAATATGAACAGGTACAAATACTCTCTGACAACATGTAAACGTAAGTATTACTGTATGAGTAACAGCTCTACTTTCTCAAAACTTACCTTTGGCTCTTTTATCAAAATTTGCATTCCATTAATACTTACATGTTAATAATGACAATTATTGACAGTATGTCATCCATTCACTGTGATCATAATTTTATCTTTTTCCCTTGTTTCCACATTTAACACTTTCTGCTTCAAATGAGAGACTTTCTAAGCATCCCAAAATGCCCATCCTTTTTGTGCCTCTCTTCCCTGCCAGAGTACCCTCTATTAATATTTTCTCAGGAGCCCAGCATCCATGAATGATCTATGACTCCCTTCTATCAAACCCTTCCTTCAGGAAAAAGAACTCACAGCTAACCTTTTACCTTGGGATTTAAGTAAATGCAACTATGGCTCCCAGAAGTAGCTGCATTGTAAACCATGCCATTCAAGAAGGTGAAAGTCTTCTTGCCTTCTCAAATACTCCACTCGTTAGCTGGTATATGGTTGGTTTTGTTATAAAAGGAACATTTTTCCAAATATCTCAAAAATCAAACAGCCAGCAACTTATTTGCCACCAACTTAGTTTGTATCAAGAAGACTCCACACATATAAAATACATCTCCTTTAGATTTTGATTATTTGCCACTTATGGAAAAATTACTCTCTATGTATTTAAAATAAAGGGCTGAAAAGACAATCATTTATTTTCCTTAGGATGATTATAAATGTTTTGGTCAGTGGTATTCAACCCTATATCAAGAACACCCTTTAAAACAAACTGCCTAAACTGTCTCCAGACCAAATGAATTAGAATTAGGGGCTGGGCTTAGGTATCTATCTGTATTAATTAAAAGCACCACAAATTAAAATTAAAAGCAATTCTGATGCACAAACTGAATTAAAACCACTACTTTAAGGAATACTGAGTATATTTCCCTATGAAAACATGTTTTTTAAAATTAAGCCAGCCTTTTTTTTTACCTAGTATACCTTTCATCAAGTAGTTCCCACACCATAGACTCGTATCACAACATACATTTAGCTTTGATATTAAACTATGATTCTCAAGAATTCATCAGATGCAATTAACCTACTTAAATGTGTAATGCTTGTTTTCTTGCCAACAGACACCACATAGAGATAAAGAGAAAATCAGCTGTGCCTTCCAGTCTGCCACACAGGCCTACTCATAATGAAAGTGGAAGACCATGTCCTGGGGACTCTCAGGGGAGGAGAGGCTCTCCATTTACACACTGGGCATGTGCAAGAATGAAGGCAAAACCTGAAAAACTGTCCTGCTCATGTTTTTCTAACTTTTGGCTGAAGGAAGGCAATTCTCTGCCTTGAAACCAGTGGGACATCAGAAGCCTTAAGTTCCGGGTGCTTCAAACTTATAGTTCGTAACTACTTGAAAAATGGTTCCCTCACAGTCTTTTACTTTCATTTGGAGCCACACAATAAGCACTATAGGTCAAATATATACTATGGTGAAAAATTTGGAATGATGCTACAACATTGTCTGAAAGCACAATTAAAAATGCAGGCATATGGTTATAATGGCATTATTTCTAATCCAAATGCTTTATAACATGCCTCATTTAGGATTAGATTCATGCCTGGCATGAATTAATGGGAAAAGCTGTTTCTGAATTATCCAAGTGTAACAGGTGGTCTGGCAGACTCAATTAAGGGAGTTTCTTTGTCTCATTGCTAGAGGGGTTACCTCTGGGTCGACTTTCAAGCCCACTTGGAATTCCCCAATATCTGTAGCAAAGGGTATTTCAATTGGCATTTTAGAAAGCATTAAAAACCATTGTTTGAAAGGAGAGAAAAAATACTGTGGAGAACAATGGACAGAGTTGGTGAATAGTTAAACTAGGAATGTGCATGTGTGTTTGTCTACATGAGTATACACATGATGTGCTCTCAGCGATCACAGTTTTACAGTAAATGCAGAACCAGAATTTACATGATTGATTTTTGAGGCAGCCTTTGAAGAAAGCCCAAGGCACACCATTATGCATTAACTGTGTATGAGAGGGACAAAGCTAATGCTGTCTAAGGCTAAAAATTGTGGCCTTTAGGAGAATTACACAGATCCTAGGATAGAACTTCAAATTGTAAAAGGATTGGGTAAATAAATGTGCACCACCTGAGAGAACATAGTGCAATATATTCTCTTAGGTGGGTTGTTGAAGGATTGGCTAGCTGTCAGTCTAAGGTAATCGTTCTGATGAAGGCCTGGAAGGCTGACGAGTCTCCCTTGACAGAGAACAGATTCAGCCACTGTGGAAATTAGCCAAAGAGGTGTTAGAACTGACATCATATGAAGAAGGTTGAGGGGCCAGACCACTGATCTCACTCATATTGAAGACTCTTCAATTGTAGGTATATCATGTGTTATAATTTTGAACCCTTTTCCCCAAAAGTTTACAAGGACAGGTGATGTATTTGTTTTTGGTTACAGAAGGGGTCACTTGCACAATCGACATTGTCTTCTCTATTCTGAATTGGATGGCCAGGTTAATGGTCCAAGCTTTGTTGTTAGGTGTTTTTTGTTAGTTTTACTGCATCCCACTCTACTAGCTAGTAGTTCAAAAGGCCACCCAAGAGTTCCAACATGTAAAGCACTTGGAAGTTGTCACTCTCGTCTGTATAAGAAAAAGTTGAACAAACTGAAAATCAGTGACTTTTCTTGGACCCATCAGAGAATTGAGGTCACAAGGCAAACTTTCACCATGAAATCTCGAGAGAGAGGCAAATCCAGAGAGTCACAAGTGAAATCTGTGTACCTGAAAAAGAAGCCACCGGAGCCATAACATTTCAATGGTACAATCAAATGGTAATTTTGATGAATTGCTGGAGGCTGAATGTGGACTAGCAGGGGAGTCGGAAATTCCTAGGGGTCTCCACAGTTTACTGGGTTTTACCTCGAGGAACGCCAGCCCACCTGTTCTTGCAGTGAAGAGCTGAGGTAGATCCCCTTGTGGTTGTGGCAGGGAGAAGGGAAGAGTAAAGATTGTGAAATCAGCCCAGAGTGTTCTCCGTAACAAAGGCTTGCTCTCCAGGGACAAAACTTCACTTAAGACTTATCTGCCTGGAAGAGGGGCATTTTCCCAGCTCCAGTCCCTACCTTCCTTCCCTCCCTCCCCTAGCCTTTCTGTCTCACCTAAGAGGGGAAATAAAAAAGCTAAGAAATACTTGTGTATGTCACAGTCCAGGGACACAGGCCCACTAAAAGACAGATTTAATCTAAGATTATGGGAGGCCTTCCCTTCTCCATACTTTACCACAAAAACCAACAGGGCTCCAGAATAACACTGGATTACAGCTGAAAGAACTGAAAGTCACAGACTCTGTCTGAGGAGTCCTTAGGGAAGACCAAAGTAAACTGAGGAGATAAAAACAAGGACATTAGAGGAAACTGAAGCCTCTGGCACCTACAGCTACAGCAGCCATTAAATGCAGCCCAACTCCTGGCCATATTAACATAAATCCTCATACTACAAGACTATTTACCACAATTCTTATCACCCAGTACAAAATGTATGGCTTTGAGCAAAAACTGCAAGGCATGCCAAAAGGCAAGATAAAACTCAGTATGAAGAAACAAAGCAAACATCAGAACCAAACTTAGATATGACGCAGATTGTAACCACAGGACCAGGAACAGAATTTGCCACCCCAAAATATGCCTCTTTGGCATAAGGATTATCTTGAACCGATAATTATTAAGAAACAGCAGACACAGGAAAAGCTCTGAAAACCTAGCAGAAACCTTTACCAAAAAAACGTTTATTGTAAGGGAAATTTACATTTTTAAGGGAAATCTCCATTTGTAAAGGTGTCACCCTCTCTGTGCCAGGAAGAGAAGGATGACTAAATCACAAGAAACTCTTATCAATATGGGAGGTGTCCAACTCAAGTCTGCATAACAACCTTACCCTTGTTTACTGTATTTTTCCTGGTAACCTCCCATAACTGGCCTTCCCTAGCTCCAAAAATTTTTCTTATGCCTTTAGTGGAAGATGGTATTTAAGGTGGTAGCTTGGGCCATTTTGGGGAGTTACTCAGTTTTCCTGAGTCTCTTCCATGTATATGGGGGTATACACGTTATTAAACTTCTGTTTATTTTTCAAAACAACAAAAAAAGAGAAATATGTAAAGACAGGACCATTTTAAACTGACCTCATCTTAACAACAGAATGTTAAAGCTGTTTTTCAGGGGCAGAGAGTCAAAAACTGTAAGTCATATAGCCAGAGCATGCACAGAAGAGAAATTTTTGACCTGCAATAACACCTGGAAGCAAAGATTCCCCTCCATAGAACCAAAAGGACCAGGACACGACTGGAACCAGAAAGACGGACCCTTTCCAGAAGTGAGGAGTCCCTTATCCGGGAAGATCTGGTGTTAAAGCCCCTTTCCATACCTTATGATAAATGGTCTTGTTTGGAGTCCCGCCATTCGAAATTCATCCTGCCCTTGCTTCTGCATACCAGCCAGCCCTCCCTAATCTCTTAAACTTTACCCCATACCTGGGACACAGAAGACAGTTTGAGAACCTTGCCTCCTGTCTCCTTGCTGGTTGACCTCACAATAAAGCCTTTTCATTTCTCAAAACCCAGTGCTATAAGTACAGGCTTTTTATGCGCATCAGGCCACGAACCTTTAGCCAGTAACAATATATACTAAAAGTATGAGGCCGGGATTTTAAAATAACTATGATTAATATGTTAATAGGGGCTCTAATGGAAAAACATTCAAGAACAACATTTAAGCACAAATGAGAAATATAAGCAGAGAGATGCAAACTCTAAAAAGAATCAAAAGGAAATGCTAGAAATCAAAAACACTGCAACAGAAATGAAGAATGCCTTTGAAGGGCTCATCAGTATACTGGACACAGCCAAAAAAGTCAATTGACTGTCAGTCATCAGAGACATCCAAAACTGAAATGCAAAGAGAAAAGAGAATGAAAAAAAAAACAATGAACTTAGTACACAAAGATTTTAAGTTTAAAATAGCTTGCTAAAGGATTTAAGTATACAATAAGGACAGATTTAGAGCATTTTTGAAAAGGACTATTAGAATATGGTGAAAAGAGATTCAACACAAGAAATCAATAAATCCTAGCCAGTAGATCAAACATTATTCTGTTTTATAAAATGAGTGAAACTGTTACACAACAATGTGAAGATACTTAATGCCACAGAACTGTTCACTTAGAAATGGTTAAAATGGTAAATTTTATGTTATTTGTATTTAACCATAGTAAAAAAATTAATTTAATTTTTTAAAATGAGTGAAACCATGGTATGCATAGCTGTCCTGTTTAGTGGAATTATCACCAGAACATACATACCCACACACAAATAAACAAATGTGTGTCTCTTAAAAAATAAATTAAAGCAAATTTAAAATTGCAGAAACAAAACAAGCCCAGTAAAATTGATATATTCAGGGATTAAAAGACATTTACAGCAGTTCTTAAAGACCCTTTTTATAAATTAACTTACAAAATTATATTGATTGAGCTTCTTTTTTTTCTGTACTGGCCAATTAACTCAGTTTTTATAGGTATCAGCAATACGGTTTTTCCAAATATTTTCCTGTGAATATATTTGAAGTTCATGTAATCATATAATTGTTAGAAAGCCTATAGTCCCACCCTAGTCCTTTTTAAATTAATTTATTTTTTATTGAGGTAATATTGGTTTATAACATTATATAAATTTCCAGTGTACATCATTATATTCTGATGAACTTTTTCATGTTGACCACTCAAAGAGTAATTACCATTGTCTACTATGTAATAATCACTTTGCTAAAAGATCATCACGTGAAAACACTTTTTAATTGCATTATATATTTTTGGAGAGGTATTTTTTAACAATTTCTTCTTCGCCCTTCATATCCAATTCATCAGCATGGAGCAAAATATATCTCAAATCTGCCCACTTCTCTTTTTCTCCTTTTCTAACATCCAAATCTAAGTGATTATCATATTTTGCCTGGATCACTGACATGGCTACCACTCATAATTGACCCACTTCCATCAAGTCTACACTGCTGTGAGACAGAACTTTTAATTGGTATTATGTAGTTAAGAGAAAAGAAAGTCTAGGGAAGAAGAAAGTTACGATTTTTTAAAGAAAGCTTTGTGCTTTTAAGTAAAAAATTGAGAATATGCTTTTCATTGTTAATAGGGCAGAGATCCAGAATACACACACTTTATTTGTATTGAAGAAAATTTTAAACATTAAATTAATGATGCTTTTTTATACACTAAAATATGTTACACTAAAAGAAATTTTAAAATCATAACTTGGTATGTTAAGGAGAATTTATACATCAAATTAGTTGTTAATAGTGAGAATTTTTAGACAACGAAATATATTACCTAAAAAAGGTTGTAAAATTATAGCTTGGAATGAATGTCTTTAAAGTAGGAGAGAGATCTAATGGCTTTAAGCTTCCCAGAAGGAATTACTATATAATACTTGATTCTGAATATAATAATTTCAAAATGGTGGGCTTGAATGTTTTAAAGACTTTTGATTAGCTAAAAAATGGACTTGTAATCTTGTCTGCCTTACACAATCAGCATGGCAAAAAATTAAAAGATAAAAACAACTTAAAAAAAGTAAAGCGCCACTTATATTTAAGTTAAGGAAGTTAAGCTTTCATCCAAATATATTTAAAATTCCCTAAAAATCTTCTTTCTACATGCATAACAAAAACATGCATAACACACGCATAACAAAAACAAGTTTTCCATTGTTATGGGAAATAATTTGTTCTGTTTTCCTATTGTTAAAACTTGTCTAATCAAAAAGGATATTCCCATTTCTCAATATAATATTTACATAGAAAAACCTACAAATACTTAACTTACTGGTTTCGGTTTCCTGTCAAGAATTCCAGTAGACAGTTTCCAGGGCTATAACAGTCTATTCATTTTAAAGAGGTTTCATCTATAACGTGATTTACCGAAAATAAGAACTTTGTAATAACATTTTGGAAACCCTTGAAGAATGAAGGCAACCAGTTCACTGCATTCAATGTCTACAGATTTTATTTGTCATTGGACTTCCATCGCCACCTTATCTGCATAGTAATAATCTTTTCTATTTCTATTGAAATAAATCATCACAAAAGTTCAGTTATATGATTTATCCCAAAGAACTTTACTTTATTTGCTTTAAAATAACAAGACTAGATTTCTTTTATAACCAGGGGATTATTATTGAGAACTTCAATGAAGAAAATGCAATCATTAAAATCAATACACTTATTAAATGGGTGCTAAATAAGTAAAAACTTCATGCCGACAAATACGTTTCATATAAAAGCTTTCATTTTCTATTTTTAAATAATAATTTATATTAGTTACAGAAATATTCATGTTAGCATAGCATATTGGTACAGTCATAATGCATAAACCAAATGTTAACAAATGGGTAAATTTAATAGATGTATTTCTAACCTATTTCTTGAAGTTATCCAGACATCTAAACTTAAACCCAACCTGATTCTTCTGTGCAAGTGTAAACCTATGCAACTTCCATATGATCTCTAGATAAAAGACAGCACTAAAAACCTATCCAGTAAGAAAAAAGCTAAAACCAGATTATCAAAACTAGTTTCACACATATTAAGTGTTCCTTGTCTGAATTAAACCCGAGGCATCATATGAGAAGTAAAACATGTAAAACGCTTTAACTGCTCTCTTCATTTTCATAAGCCAGGAACAAGTTAGGGTCAAAGGACAGGTGTTTTTTTTCGGATCTCATTTGTCAGAGCTGCAACATTAAGGAACTAACAGTGTTGCTTGACTTGAAATGGAACAAGCATATCACTTGTACAGCCAAAGATTTTAGAAGGTAAATGTGGAAAAAGATCTCTGTTATAAAATAGAGAAGAAAATGAGCATGAATATGATTAATGATAATGTTCTATTTTTTATCCTGAAATTCTGCAGCATTTATTTTGAAATTTTATTCAGAAGAATGTCACACATAGTGACTATGAATATGGAATTCATCTTGATTCTCCTGTGTTTAAGGACAACTTGTCTGTCATTCCTTCTTTATAGAGTTAAAAAGAACATGTCCTTTACCCAAATTATTGACCACAATTCAAAACAATGACTATTATGGTTTCACATTATGCTTGCTTTTTCTCATATTCAGACTCTTATTTAAGGAACTAATTCATTTAATGCTCTTTATTGAAATGCAAATTGTCTTAAAGATAGCAACATAATGGTGGTCTTAACAAAGAGAAGATAATGTTGAAGAATCTGTTTGGATTTATCAGTTAGATAATTAGAACCATAGACTCAAGAGGAAGGTTTACTAGAGGATCTTTTATGAAACAGTAAAGTCTTTTACTTTATGCAATAAAAGAACTGGCTTTTGAATATTACTTTTAAATTCAGACTAGAATAAGAAATATTACTGGATACTTTGACTTCACATAGTCTTTTTCCAAAGTGAATTCCATAGAACATTGAAGTCAGAAGATTATTATTAGATGTTAGATGAAAAAAGTATCCTACAGTCCTATATGTTTAAGAAATAATGCATTATTTAATTTTTTGAGGAACCTCCATACTATTTTCCATCATGGCTGCACCATTTTACATTCCTACCAATAGAGTACAAGGGTTCCAATTTCTCCACATTCTCACCAACACTTATTATCTTTGATTTTTCTGATAACAGACATCCTAACAGGTATAAGATGATCTCATTGTGGCTTTGATTTGCATTTCCCTAAAGATTACTGATGTTTTCATATGCCTGTTGGCCATTTGTATGTCTTCTTTGGAGAAATGTCTATTCGGGTCCTTTGCCCATTTTTCAATCAGTTTATTTATTTTTTTGCTATTGAGTTGTATGAGTTCCTAATATATTTGGATATCAACCCCTAGTCAGATACATGGTTTGAAAATATTTTCTACCATTCAAGAGGTTGCCTTTTCCCTCTGTTGATTGTTTCCTTTGCTGTGCAGAAGAAGCCTTTTAGTTTGATGTAGTCCCACTTACACATTTTTGCTTTTGTTGCTTGTGCTTTTGGTATCATATCCAAAAAATTATTGCTAAGACCAATGTCATGAAGGTTTTTCCTTATGTTTTCTTCTAGGGGTTTTACAGTTTTGGGTCTTACATTTAAGTCTTTAATCTTTTTTGAGTTGATTTTTGTGTATGGTGTAAGATGTGTCCAATTTCATTCCTTTGCATGTAGATACCCAAGTTTCCGAATATATTTGTTTGAAGAAACTATTCTTTTCCCATTGTGCATTCCCGGCATTCCTGTCAGATTAGTTGACCAAACGTGCATGGGTTTAACTCTGGACTCTGTGTTCACTTTCATTGGCCCATATATCTGTTGTTATGCCAGTACCATACTGTTTTAGTGGCTTTGTAATAAATTTTGAAATCAGGAAACGTGATGCTTCTAGCTTTGTCCCCCTTTCTCAAGATTGCTTTGGCTATTCAGGGTCTACGAATTTTAGTTTTGGGTATATATCCAGAAGATTGAAATCAGGATCTCAAAGAGATATCTGCACCCCTATGTTGACTGCAGTGATATTCATAATACTTAAGATATGGAAACAACCTAAGTGTCTCCACTGATGGAAGAATGGGTAAAGAAAATGTGTATAGACATACAATGGAATATTATTCACCCTCAAGAAGGAAGGAAATCTTGAATGTGTGACAAATGGATGAACCTGGAGGACATAACGTAAGTCAAATAAGCCAGTCACAGAAAGACGAATGCTGCATGATTCCACTTATATGAGGGACCTAAAATAGTCAAACTCATAGAAACAGATAGTAGAATGATCGTTTCCAGGGATTGGGGAGAGGGAGAAATGAAGAGTTGCTGTTCAATGGAAATAAAGTTTCAGTTAAACAAGATAAATACATTCTAGAGATCTGCTATACAACATTGTGCCTTTAGTTAACAATACTATACTGTGCACTTAAAATTTTGTTGAGTGTAAATCTTATGTTGTGTTCTTACCATAATAAGAAAAAGAAAAGAATGAGTTAAACAGATTAAACTGGCTTTCTTAAAGCTTTTAATATGCTAATCTAAATGGTTAAACAAGGATGTGGTGGGGGTAAGGGAAATGGTATGCTGTATTTAATTAATTTTTTGAACCATTGTATTAGTCAGGGATCTCCAGAAATAGAACTGATAGGATGTGTATAGATATGTATAAGAGGAGATTCATTCTAAGAATTGGCTTACGTGGTTTTGGAGGCTGAGAATTTCTAAGATCTGCTGTCTACAAGCTGGAGAATCAGGAAAGCTGGTGGCATAATTTACTCCAAGTTCAAAGGCCTGAGAACTGAGGGGCCAATGGTGTAGATCCATATCTGAAGAGCTAAGAACTGGGGTTTGATGGTGTAAGTCCTGGTCTGAGTCCAAGGGCTTAAGAACTGGGAGCACTGATGTCCAAAGGCAGGAGAAGATGGATGTCTCAGGTCAAGTAGAGAGCAAAATAACCCTTCTTTGCTTTTGTTTTATTCAGGCCCTCAGTGGACTGGATGATGCCCACCCACCTTGGTGAGGGAAGATCTTTACTCAGTCTCTGATGCAAATGCTGTTCTCTTCCAGAGACACTCTCAGAAATAATGCTTTACCAGCTATCTGGGAATCCCTTAGCCCAGTCACGATGACACATAAAATTAACCATTACATCATGAAACCTTTTTCTTTCCAAGGATATGTTATAAGTTTAGAGTTTAGTTAATGCTGCTGAAGATGAAAGAAAAAAAATATTTTTTAAATAGGCTAAACTAGTCATTTCTCTATAATAACAGTTAATAGCTTAAAGAAAATATTTCCCAAGAGCTTAAGTGTAGAAATCATTTTCTCCACAGTTTTCCCATGATCCTAGAATCACGGAAAATACCCCTTTAATTGAGAATAATTTTGAAAAATTATTTATTCTCTCCTTTTCCATCATTGGTTGCCAATGAGGTCATTATTGCAACTTTAAAATTGACAGTCTTTCTTTTTATGAAACTCTTTCAAATGTAGTAAGACTTTTGGCATCACAGACCCTAGGTACCAAATATCAATATGAGTTTTAAAATTAAGGAATCACAGAGCTAAAACATATTGATATTTAATTTACATAAGAACTCACAAAAACGTGTTACCATGTTAATGGTTGCGCAGACAGAATTATTTTAAATTTAAGACATGATTATGTAGTATCGAAGTGGGTTATATTTATATATATTACTCTTAATTATCTGTGGTTTTTGAAAGTGAACAGGGCAAATGATGACGTTTCGTTTTAGTGTCAGGCACTACTTAGCTGCCAGCCAAAAATACCACATATCATGTGTTTAAAGCCCAAAGCCAACAAACACCGTTCCTCCTTTTCAATGTCACTGAAATAAATGAAGGCAATCACATCAGGTGGGAACTCTATGCCTATTTGGGGAGCTAAGTAATCACCTCTGTCGGACCTGTAGCTAGATGGATGATATAGAATCAGCAAAAATTGTAAGCTAAGGTATTGCCCTTTAGCTCAGTTTTCAGAAGCAAGGACTGACAGGAATATGGGAGAGGAAAAGGCTTAGATTTGTGGAAATGGAAGTAACATGTTCATTTTTTTTCCTTTAAGTATTTCTGATAACTAAAGTGAATATAACATACCTTCAATTCCTTTGAAGGTTAGAAGAGGTTGCCTGAGAAAACAATGAGCGACATGCAGTCATGGGAATGGGCTGACCATAGTTTCAGAGACTGGGGAATATGAAAGGAGGAATTTCGAAAATATTCTGTACAAGTTTTGAAATAGAACAAGTATCCATGGCATAGACGTCTTAGCTGGCTCTAAATAGAGAGGCAAGGAGTGGCATTTGCAAATATATACATATACATATATGTATTTCCTTGCACAAAATGCAGTATCAGAAGCTTAAAGAAGAGACATGCTATTTCGTTTTTCTAGAAATATTTATTGACAAAGTCAAGATCTGATGCCTGAGCTCATTTGAGTCAGGCCATATAGGTGTAGTGAGTTAATATTCCAAATAGAACAGGGAGGAAGACATCCCTGCCATTTACTATTTCCCTTTAGGAGGCATAAAAATTACAATGGAAGTAATATGGGAGTTGGTCAAGCAATAAAAACTGGTGCTGATAAATACAAGGTAAAAATACAAAATTAAATCCTATTGATCTAGAAACAAGTTTTCTCAACTGCAGTGCTATTGACATTTAGGGGAGGATAATTATTTATTGTCAGTGCCTGTCCTGTGCGATACCTGTTGTAGGGTATTGCAGCAATCCTGGTCTCCACCCACTAGAGGCCAGGAGCATCTCTCTCAGTTAGAACAACCAAAAATATCTTCAGATATTGCCAAATATTCCCTAGGGGGCAAAATCATCCCTGGTTCAGAAACATTCGGAATTTCTAGTAGGGAGAATAAAAGGTAATACTCAGAGGGTAGAAAAATATTAACTTCATAGTGTGACTAACATTAAAATGGAGACATTTTATAGAATTGCTATATACTTCTTACCCAAGAGAAATAAGTGTTTATGTCTATCAAAAATAGTTACAAGAATGTTCACAGCAACTGTTTAATTCATAATTATGGAAAAGTAGAAACTACGCAAATGCTCAACACTAAAATAACTAAATAAATTGGAGTATATTCATACAATGGAATACTACTCAGAAATGAAAAAAACAAACAAACTAACACAGCAACATGGATGGATTTCACACACAGGATGTTATGTGAAAGAAACCAGAACCAAAAGAGTAAAGTGTGACTCCATTCTTATGAAGTTCAAAATATATACAACACCGGAAGTCATAAGTGGTTACTTTGATGGAGAGGAGAGGCTGTTGACTTGGAGGGGCATGAGGGATTTCTAGGGAACTGAAAATGTTCTAAGTCTTGATCTGGGTGACAGATGCATGAATGGGTACGTATGTACAAATTCATCAGGATATACATTTAAGATGAATGCTCTTCATATCATGTAAGTTATTAGTCAATAAAAAGTAAATATTAACTAAAAAACTATATATTTTAGACAGTGAATGAGAAGGAAAAAACTCAGGAAAACCCAGCACTTCTATTTTATTATGATTATTTGTGGAGCTGTTTTAGATAGATAGACAGATAGATAGATAGATAGATAGATAGATAGACAGACACAGATACTACTAGTTTGCTAGGGCTGCCAAACAGAGTAGCACAGACTGGGGGGCTTAAAGAACAGAAATTCTTTCTCACAGTTCTAGAGGCTAGAACTCTGAGATCCAGGTGTTGGCAGGGTTGGTTTCTTCTGAGGCTTCTCTCCTTGGTTTGCAGATGGCTGCCTTCTCCTTGTGTCTTCGCATGGTCTCTCCTCTGTGTGGGAGCCCCTGGTATCTCTCTGCATGTCTTAATCTCCCCTTCTTGTAAGTATACCAGTCAGATTGGATTAGGGGCCACCCTAAAGGTCTCATTTTAACTTAATTACCTCTTTAAATACCCTATCTCCAAATACAGTCACACTCCAAGGTACTGGAGTTTAGGGCTTCACCATGTGAATTTGGGGGAGGGGCACAATTAAGCATACAACATATATGATATCACCTCCACATTTGAAAACATTAGTAGGCCTATGCATACCTGCTCAGTACCAGGTATTTTTCCAGGCAATGAAAACATATTGTTTTAATTCTAATAACATCCCTGAAAAGTAATTATTTTTATTAATACGCATCACAGATGGCAAACAGATCCAGAGCAACATAGGACGTGTCCAAGATTAACTAGCTTTTAGCTGGCTAAACTGGGATTCAATCTCAAGTCTTTTTACCTCCAAACACTATTAGATCATGCCACCTCCTCTACTCCACACACACACCCACAAACACATAATTGAAAGATATAATTGTGAGTATGTGAATTCTAAACAGGTTAGGTACTTTTTGAAGCAGTGGGCAACTTTTGACCATTTGCATATTCAATCGATGTGAATAAACCAATATGGAATGAGTGGGTACATACATACTGCAAGTTCAGTATTATTTTGATTCTGTATTTTTCCATTAACTGAAAACTAGGTACCATAGCAACAGAGCTGGTTTAAACCAAATTCCCATGAAAGAGAACTGTTTGGCAGGAATAGATTTTAGAATCCTTCTGCATGTCCAGAGAGAGGAAACAAAGGGCTGGGTGACAAGCTAAAAAATATAAAATTAGTCAAGCCCCTGAACCCTCACTACAGGAGACATTTAGGTAAAAATATCTACATGACTATAAGATTCAAAATTCTTTTGAATGCTTTTATTGTATATGCGTGTATGTGACATGTGAACAAAGAGTCAATTTTAAAAAACCTTTTTTGTAGTGTAGATTTTGAATCCTAATATTAATCATTTTATTTTTATTGTGGTAACATTGGTTTCTAACACTATATAAATTTCAGGTGTACATCATTATACTTCAGTTTCTGTGTAGATTACATCATGTTCACCACCCAAAGATTAATTACCATCCTTGACCACACACATGTGCCTAAATCACCCCTTTCACCCTCCTCACTCCCCCCTTCCCCTTTGGTAACCACCAATCCAATCTCTTTCACCATGTGATTGTTTGTTGTTGTTTTTATCTTCTACTTATGAGTGAGATCATACAGTGTTTGACTTTCTCCCTCTGACTTATTTCGCTTAGCATAATACCCTCAAGGTGCGTCCATGTTGTCACAAATGGCCGGATGTCATAGTTTCTTATGACTATGTAGTATTCCATTGTGTATATCGACCACATCTCCTTTATCCATGCATCCCTTGATGGGCACCTAGGTTGCTTTCAAGTCTTGGCTATTGTGAATAATGCTGCAATGAACATAGAGGTGTATGTATCTTTAGGCAATCATGTTTTCATGGTCTTTGGATAAATACCCAGCAGTGGAATAGCTGGATCGTATGGTAGTTCTATTCTTAATTATTTGAGGAATCTCCATACTGTTTTCCATAGTGGCTGCACCAGTTTGCATTCGCCAGCAGAGTATGAGAGTTCCCTTCTCTCCACATCCTCTCCAACACATGTTGTTTCCTGTCTTGTTGATTATGGCCATTCTGATGGGAGTGAGGTGATATCTCCTTGTAGTTTTGATTTGCATTTCCCTGATAAATCATGATGTTGAACATACTTTTGTGTGCTTGTTGGCCATCTGGATATCTTCTTTGGAGAAGGGTGTGTTCAGATCTTTTGCCCATTTTTTAATTCGGTTGTTAGTTTTTTGTTGTTGAGATTTATGAGTTCTTTATATATTTTGGATATTAACCTCTTATCTGGTATACGGTTTGCAAATATCTTCTCCCAATTGTTAGGTTGTCTTTACATGTTGTTGATGGCTTCCTTTGCTGTGCAGAAGCTTTTTAGTTTGATGTAGTCCCATTTGTTTATTTTTGGTATTGTTTCCCCTGTCTGCTCAGACATGGTACTTGAAAATATGTCGTTAAGACCAATGTCAAGGGGTGTACTGCCTATGTTTTCTTCACAAACTTTCATGTTTTCAGGTCTTACATTCAAGTCTTTAATCCATTTTGAATTAATTTTTGTGTATGGTTAACATAATGGTCTACTTTTATTCTTTTGCATGTGGCTGTCCAGTTTTCCCAACATCATCTGTTCAAGAGACTTTGCTTTCTCCATTGTATTTTCTTGGCTCCCTTGTCAAACATTAGCTGTCCATAGATGTGTGGGTTTACTTCTGGGCTTTTGATTCTGTTCCATTGATTTGTGTGTCTGTTTTTGTGCCGGTACCATGCTGTTATGGTTACTAAAGCTTGGTAGTATATTTTGAAATGAGGAAGTGTGACACCTTCAGCTTTGTTCTTTTTTCTCAGGATTCTTTTGGCAATTTGGGGTCGTCTGTTGTTCCATATAAATTTTAGAATTCTTTGTTCTATTTCTGTGAAAAATGTCAATGGAACTTTGATCAGGATTGCATTGAATCTGTAGATTACTTTAGGAGTATGGACATTTTAATGATGTTAATTCTTCCAATCCAAGAGCACAGAATATCTTTCCATTTCTTTTTTTTTTTTTTTTTGAGGAAGATTAGCCCTGAGCTAACATCTGCTGCCAATCCTCCTCTTTTTGCTGAGGAAGCCTGGCCTTGAGCTAACATCCATGCCCATCTTCCTGTACTTTATATGTGGGACGCCTACCACAGCATGGCTTGCCAAGCAGTGCCATGTCTGCACCCGGGCTCTGAACCGGTGAACCCCAGGTTGCCAAAGCAGAATGTGCGAACCTAACCACTGTGCCACCGGGCCCGCCCCTATCTTTCCATTTCTTTGTGTCTTCTTCAATTTCTTTCAACAATGTTTTATAGTTTTCGGTGTACAGATCTTTCACCTCTTTGGTTAAGTTTATTCCTAGGTGTTTTATTCTTTTTGTTGCAATTGTAAACGGGATTGTAGTCTTAATTTCTCTCTCTGCTACTTCGCTGTTAGTGTATTGAAACGCCACTGAATTTGTATGTTGATTTTGTATCCTGTAACTTGACCATATTCAATTATTATTTCTAAAAGTTTTTTGCTGGATTCTTTAGGGTTTTCTATATATAAAATCATGGCATCTGCAAATACTGACAGTTTCACTTCTTCCTTTGCAATTTGGATCCCTTTTATTTATTTTTCTTGCCTGATTGATCTGGTTAGGACCTCCAATATTATGCTAAATAAGAGTGGTGAAAGCGGGCATCCTTGTCTGGTTCTTGTTCTTAGAGGGATAGCTTTCAGTTCTTCTCCTTTGAGAATGATATTACCTGTGGGTTTGTCACATAAGGCTTTATTATGTTGAGGTACTTTCTGTCTATAACCATTTTATTCATTGTTTTCCATAAATGGATGCTATATCTTGTCAAATGCTTTCTCTGCATCTATTGAGGTGATGTTTGGATTTTTATTCTTCATTTTGTTAATATGGTGTATCATGTTGATTGATTTTATGGATATTGAACCATTCCTGCATCCCGGAATAAGTCACACTTGATCATGGTGTATGATCTTTTTAATGTATTGTTGTACTCGATTTGCTAGTATTTTGTTGAGCATTTTTGCATCGATGGTCATTAGTGATATTGGCCTGTAATTTTCTTTTTTCATGTTGTCTTTGTCTGATTTTGTTATCAGGGTAATGTTGGCTTCATAGACTGGGTTAGGAAGCGTCCCTTCCTCTTCAATATTTGGAAGCGTTTTAGAAGGATAGGTATCAATTCTTCTTTGAATATTTGGTGGAGTTCACCACGAGAGCCGTCTGGTCCTGGACTTTTCTTTTTTGGGAGGTTTTTGATTACTGTTTTGATTTCCTTACTGGTGATTGGTCTACTCAAATTCTCTATTTATTCTTGATTCAGTTTTGGAAGTTTGTGTGATTCTAAGAATTTATCCATCTCTTCTAGATTATCCAATTTGTTGGTGGACAGCTTTTCCTACTATTCTCTTATAATCTTTTCTAGTTTGGAGGTGTCCATTGTAATTTCTCCTCTTCCATTTCTGATTTTATTTACTTGAGCCTTCTCTCTTTTTTTCTTAGTGAGTCTAGCTAAAGGTTTGTCAACTTTGTTTATCTTTTCAAAGAACTAGCTCTTGGTTTCATTGATTTTTTTCTATTGCTTTTCTAGTCTCGATTTCATTACCTCTGCTCTGCTTTTTATTATTTCCTTCCCTCTACTGATTTTGGGCTTTGTTTGTTCTTCTTTGTCCAGTCCTTTAGATGCACTGTTAGATTGCTTATTTGAGATTTTTCTTGTTTGTTGAGGTAGGCCTGCATTGCTATAAACTTCCCTCTTAGAACTGCTTTTGCTGTATCCCATAGATTTTGGCATGCTGTATTTTCATTTTCATTTGTCTCCAAGTATTTTTTGTTTCTCCTTTGATTTCTTCATTGACCCAATTGTTGTTCAGAGGGTTTTGTTTAATCTCCACATATTTGTGGCTATTCTGATTTTCTTCCTGTAGTTAATTTACAGTTTCATAACTTTGTGTTCAGAAAAGATGCTTGGTAGTATTTCAACCTTCTTAAATTTATTGAGAATTGTTTTGTGGCCTAATATGTGATCAATCCTAGAGAATGTTCCACGTGCTTTTGAAAGCAATTTGTAACCTGTGGTTTTTGGATGGAATGTTCTGTATATATCTACTAAGTCCATCTTGTCTAATGTGTCATTTAAGGCCAATGTTTCCTTATTGATCTTCTGTTTGCAGGATCTATCCATTGGTGTAAGTGGAGTGTAAAAGTCCCTTACTATAATTGTGTCACTGTCTATTTCTCCTTTTATGTCTGTTAATAATTGCTTTATATATTTAGGTGCTCCCATGTTTGGTGCATAGATATTCGCAATTGTTATATCTTCTTGTTGGATTGTTCCCTTTATCATTATGTAGTGACTTTCTTTGTCTCTTGTTGTAATTTTGTTCTAAAGTCTATATAAGTATTGGTACTCCAGCTTTCTTTTCATTGCCATTTTCACAGAGTATCTTTTTCCATCCCTTCACTTTCAGTTTGTGTTTTTACATCTGAAGTGTCTCTTGCATGCAGCATATATGGGTCTTGTTTTGCTTTTTGTTCTTCTTTTTTTTTCTTTTGAGGAAGGTTAGCTCTGAGCTAATATCTACTGCCAATCCTCCTCTTTTTGCTTAGGAAGACTGGCCCTGAGCTAACATCTCTGCCCATCTTCCTCTACTTTATATGTGGGAAGCCTGCCACAGCATGGCTTGATGTGCACTGTGTAGGTCTATGCCTGGGATTCGAACTGGTGAACCCCAGGCTGGCAAAGCAGAGTGCGTGAATTTAACCGCTGCACCACTGGGCTAGCCCTGGGTCCTGTTTTTTTATCCAATTGGCCACCCTGTGCCATTTGATTGGAGCATTTAGTCTATTGACATTTAAAGTATCTATTGATAAGTATGTTCTTATTGCCATTTTGTTACATTTATTTCTGGGTGTTTTAGTAGTTCTTCTCTGTTCCTTTCCTCTTCTCTTGCTCACTTTCCTTGCCGTTTGATGGCTTTCTTTAGAATTATGTTTGGGTTACTTTCTCTTAATTTTTTGTGTATTTATTATAGGTTTCTGGTTTGTGACTACCATGAGGTTTGTATATGATAACCTATGTATACAGCAATCTGTATTAAGTTGATGGTCTCTTTAGTTTGACCTCTTTATAAAAGCTTTACTTGTTCACTCCTCTCCTTTCACATTTTATGTTTTGGATACCATATCTAATCTCCTTGTGTATGTGTGTGTATCTGTTGCCCTCTTATCACTGAAATAAGTAATTTTAGTACTTTTCTCTTTTGACCTTCACATTATCTTCATAGGTGGTTGATCTGCTAGCTTTACTGTATTTTTGCCTTTACTGGTGATTTTTTTGTGGTTTTTTTCTTTGATAATTTTCATATTCCTATTTGTGATCTTCCCTTTTGCACTTAAATAAGTCCCTTTAGCATTTCTTGTAAAACCGGTTTCTTGGTGATAAACTCCTTTATTTTTGCTTGTCTGGGAAACTCTTTATCTCTCCTTCCATTCTGAATGATAACCTTGCCAGGTAGAGTATTCTTGGCTGTAGGTTTTTTCCTTTCAGTACTTTAAATATATAATGCCACTCCCTTCTAGCCTGTTAAGGTTTCTGCTGAGAAGTCAGCTGATAACCTTATGGGGTTTCCTTTGCGTGTCACTTGTTGCCTTTCTCTTGCTGCTTTTAGGATTCTCTCTTTATCTTTAATTTTTGACATAATTATATTGTGTCTTGGTGTGGGCCTCTTTGGGTTTATCTTCTTTAGTGTTCTTTTTGCTTCCTGTTCCTAGATGTCTGTTTCCTTCCTTAGATTAAGAAAGTTTTCAGCTATTATTTCTTCAAGCAGATTCTCTGCCCCTTTGTCTCTCTCTTCTCCTTCTGGGACACCAAAGTACGAATGTTAGTGCACTTGATATTGTCCCAGAGGTCCCTTAGATTGTTCTCATTCTTTGTAATTCTTTTTTCTTTTATCTGTTCAGCTTGGGTGATTTTCTCTAGTCTTTCATCCAGTTTGCTGATCCATTTTTCTGTATCCTCTACTCTTCTATTAAGTCCCTCCAGTGAATTTTCATATCCAGTATTGTATTCTTCCTTTCTGACTGGTTCTTTTTTATGTTTTCCAATTCTTTGTTGATGTTTTCACTGAGTTCATCCATTCTTCTCCCAAGATCAGTGAGCATCCTTATGACTTTTTGTTTGAACTCTTTGCCAGGTAGATGGTTTATTTCTGTTTCATTTAGTTCTTTTCTGGGGTTTTGTCCTGTTCCCTTACTTAGAACGTATTCCTTTGCCTCCTTATTTTGCTTCTTTCTCTGTGCTTATATCTATGTATTGGTTGGGTCAGCTATGTCTTCTGATCTTAGATAGGTGTCCTTATGTAAGAGACACCTTATGAGGCCCAGCAGTGTGCTTCCCTCTCGTCACCAGTTCCAAATGTTCCAGGAGTATCCCTTGTGTGGGCTACGTGTGTCTTTCTGTTGTGGCATGGTTTCTCTTGCTGCAGGTGCCCAGGGAGGCTAGGCTGTCCCCCTGGCTGGCTGGTTGTTATTCTCAGCTGCGTGTGGCTGCTATGGACCCTTCACTCACTTAGTTGGGTGTGGGGAGGCCCAGCACAGTTGGCTGAAAGGTCTAATAGCACATTCTTTTTGCAGTTTTTCTGTTAATTGTGTAGGTCCCCAGGATGGTTGGTTGCTAGGCTCAGGGGCTTACAATTGCTGTAGGCCTCTGGCCTGCAAGGCTGTTGTCAGCTCTCTCAGGATTGCAGCTGTGTTGGGCTGGACCCAGGCATGGAAGCACCCAATTGTTTCAGGCTTGGACGGTGGGGCCAATCCCCTTTGTAGCCGTTTAAGAAGCTGAAGTCTTCTGCAGCTAACAAGTCCCACTGCCCACAGGGCCACACACTGTCAACATAGTCCTGTCCTGTGGACGCATCTCAACCACCTGAAGCGGACCCAGTGGCCCCACTGCAGAGGCCCCAAACACTCCACCAATGACCCACACACCCCACCCACTCCATGCACATGGCCTTCCCAGCAGAGGATGACCCACTTGCCTGGCTGCAGAGGATCCAGACACCTAGCCTATGCAGGCCCACAAGTTGCCCAAGGGCTTGCTTGGGGTGGGGCCAGTCCCTAGGGCAGGCTGCCTCTCCTGCCTGAGCTGGATTAAATCCATACTCTAGTAGGTGGGGCAGGCCCTGGGCTAACAGGTCAGGAGAAGAATTCCATGGCATCTGCCAGCCTCTCTGTCAGCACGCCTGTGCTGTGTCACAATAATGGCTGCTGCCAATGTCTCAGTCCCTGGAGAGGTCTCACTTCCCACTGAGATGCACCCAGAGCCCATCAAGTGAGTATCTTTTCACCAAAGGACTGTGTACCTTTCATTCTGGTGATTTTAGGTTGCTTTCTAAAATGGGTGAAGTTGTGCATCCGGCCAGCTTTTTTCTCCCCCTTATGTCTGATAGTTTTTCTGGGGGTATTGCCCATTGTTGTTAGTAGCCAACAAACCAGATATTATGAGACTCATGTCTCAGTTGTGTGGATTCCAAAGGAAGCTTATAGCAGTAGAGCTCCCCTGCTCAGGTACCCCACTCCTCCAGGAAAGACTGTGTACCTTACAATTGCTCCTGGCCAGCTGTGAAGTGCCATGGCTGGTGAAGGTGGCTTTCTTTCTCTCCAGAAAGGAATTTCTGCCTCTTCAACCTCAGTCTGTACTGTCCCTTGTGGTGGGTGTTCTTTTTATGCAGTTTTCAGTTCTCTCAGGGGTAATTGTTCTAAGCGTAGTTGTAAATGTGTTTGTCCATGGGAGAAGGTGAGTTCAGAGTCCACCTATGCTGCTATCTTGACACTTCTCTCCCTAATATTAATCATTTTGATGCTTCCCTTTCCTTTGAGATCTGCATCAAGTTCTATGGATTCCTGCCCCTATTCCCTGGCATAAATTTCTCACATAGTCTTCCCCTTATTGTCGCATTGCTGTCACCCCACTAGGCCACTATAACTGTCTTTTCCCTCACCACTCTAGTTTATGTCAGTGGAAGAACTACGGAATCACAGAGCAGGGATCTAAATTTTAATCCAACTATGAAAGAGGTACAAAGAAACAAGTATTATAGCTATTTTAGAAATGACAAAATTGAGCAACAGAGAAATTTAAATAACTATTGAATTTCTTCATAAAGACATCTTTTGCTTAAAGGAGACATTAAATGCCACCCTGAAATGATTTAAAGCAGCTAGTCACTTTCTATGCTATAAGGTCATGTGTTTCAATTCTTGTGTTTATACAGGAAGAGAGTGTTAATTAGGTTTAATCTCTAATATGTCTTTCTATTTTCTTAACATCTTAGGGCATCAGACAATCCAACAAAGGAGGGCCACTTATTTTAATAAGAAGGAATATCTTCTTTTATGAGCCAGTAAGTAATTTCAACTATCATTCATCTATCTATCTATCCTTTCATTCTTCCAACACATATATTAAACACCTATAAGTGCTAGGCATCGTGCTCAGCATTGATAATACTATAGGGAAGAGAAGATGGTTGCTGGGCATCATAATGGGCTCAGAAGCTCAGAAAAGAGAGAAATATATGCAAAGATATTTACTGTAATGGCAAAAATGCTAAAAAACAGATATGGACAGTTTACTATGGGCAAACAAAAAGGATCCATTGACCAACTAGCTGACATAGCTGTATCAAAAATAGATTGGCCAATATTTAAAAACATAAACTCTGAAGCTTGGCTTCCAGACCATCCCTTGAGTTATTATTTCTTTATTTATTTACCCTGAGTCATTCCAATAGATATTTACAACTCTGGTTTCCTTTTAAGTATGTTCTGATTTAAGTCTTTCAAATCAAAAGTGTTAAAATAATTTAGAAGAGCCTAGAAATGTTGCATGAAAGATGTGAGGTTTTGTTTTATTTGTGTATTTGTTTATTTTTATCGGAAAGAAGTTCCCCATCACAAGTCTGAGTCTTAATATCAAATAATCATAGGCAACTATTTGTTAAACAGGTATCAAATATGCTCAGCACTGTTTATGGCAGTGCTGAATAAAAAAGGTTAGGGCATGGTACTGCACTCAGGGAATTTACAATTCAGTTGTGGAGATAAAATTAACTTGTAGGAAACAATTACAGAATGATTAAGTGCTAAGCTGCATGTTAGTGTTCATAGAGATTTAGAGATCAGAAAAGTTCTTGGTGGACTGTATATCCTGAAGTATGGCTGGATAGAAAAAGGTGAGAAGAAATGGCATTTCTGGGACAGTAACTGTGGGAGACATGGTATGAATTTATTTGACTGTAAAATGAGTGCACAAGAGTGATAACAATCCAACTGAAGCAGAGGTGTCCCTGACATCCTAGTAGGAAATAAGGTGAGCATTATGGCCCATCTAATATTATTGGAAATATGGAAACCCGGTTAGAGGAGGATGGATATCAAGTCCATAATTCAGATAACTGACATGAATCAGAGGAAAAACTGAATTAAAGAAAATTTTATGAACATTTTAAGAGCACATTAGTTTTATCTGAATAAGATTTATTCCACAACCCTATTGGTCCAGGTATAAGGTTTTCTATTATATATTTTTGAATAATAAACTCAGAAGTGCTTGTTACAAAGTGGATGCCTATTGAAAGTGAAAAAGTCATACTTAGCACCCTGGGTCATAATTATAGGCTGCACGGTCTGCTAACCAGTAATCTGGTGGGAAAGCAAGAAATGGAAGGAAATGAAGCAGAATGAGCTTAGCCAGGCTGATGAAAGCTGAGGGCCCCGGTTTCAGTCTCAGACCATTTGGATTAATTTCACTGGTGAATAAAAAGTATGCAGAATATCTGATTTAGGTTAAGCTTTCTCTCTATAATACATTCAGATAATGAAAGCATCTAGATGATTGTAAATTAGCGTTTTGTGCATGGGTGTTTTTGGTACTGGTCTTTTCTAATGCATTTTCTTATCCAGACCAGTAAGTATGCTGTACCTCAAAACTTTACCAGAGATCATTGTTTACTTTTCTCTATATCTAGTACAAGCAAACATAGTCCATTTCCAGACAGTCTTTGAAAAGCAAAAGGAGTTCGTAAAATCTGAAGCACATGGCAAAAGAATGGCAATGATTTGGGTTGAAGTGCATCTTACAGTGACCTATACCTTGCCGATAATGTATTTTGTGTTTTCAATCTATATTCTTTTATGTTAGAGTTCTAAGGGTTAACCAAGATTTTTGACAGCAATTATACTCTTAATGTAAATTTTTTCCAGTTGAAAATAGAGGTGACGCCCACATATTTACATAAGAATAGTGATAATTCAGGAGGTTACTAAATTGCTTTAAAAAAACTTTTAAGGTTATACACTGAACATTTTGCTATATTATAAATCAAATTTACTTCAATTGTGTGGTTTTTGATGACATTATACAAAGCTATATTGATTTTTAAGTTACTTTTACTCATTGGCTTTCTTCTGGAATGGTTCCTTATTTTACAAAATAACATTTTCAACATTAAAAAATCAAACAATATATAAAAATACAACCAAGAAATAGTAGAAATAAGCATTGGGTAATTATCATCCCAGTTATCTCTCTAATACATATATACAGACAAAGATAGATATAATTTTATAAAATGGGATTATATTAAACATGGTCATATATTTTGAATGAAATATGGTTAACTCAATTTTATGTGGAAATAAATGAAGAAATAATTTGAAGTGAAGTAATTATTAGTTTCTTAATGATCCATCTAGGTGCTTTAGAAATTTAAGAAAAATTAACATGAAACAGTATTAAGAGGTTGGCTTCGCTATAATTATATTTTAAAATAGGTACTTCAATTTTAAGCCAGACTGATTTCTTTCCTGTGTGAAAGAAAATAAGCTTCTTGCTCCTCTTCTTGTTCCAATTTTATATTAATTCACTTTTTCCAAGTTTATAATATTCATATTCTGTTCTACAAATATGACTCTCATGTCTTTATTTTTATTTCCAATTCTGTATTTATTAGTATTCAAAACTCTTCAGTTCTTTTACCAGATATTCGATATTTTTGAGTTTTTTTGTTTTGCTTTGTTTTGTTTTGTTTTGATCTTGATTGCTTGGATTTTATCATCAAGTAGTCCTCCCACTCCCATAAAAGGGGGCACTAAGAATTTTTATGCCTGTCTTTCTATTATCCTTTTATCTTCTGCATTTATTCCTTCCTTACACTGTTCCAAATTATAAAGGGTAAAATAAATTCACTTCCCCAGATAATGCTCTTCTGAAGTCCTCCCTCTTTAAATTAGGACAGATTGTTCACTAGTAGGGCCTTCCAAATAGCTATAATCATGGGAGTTCACTGCTCTCTTTAGTTCTGGTGGACAACATCCTTAAATAACAGTCTAAGAAAGGGTGAAACATATTTTGTGTTTTTGCACATCTGAGAATGTTTCTTTATTCAATAATCACACTGGCAAAGTTTGAAGACAATATATTTGGATTTGTGTTTTAATCTTTGCTCAGATTTCTGGTCTATTTAGGATAATTAAAAACAATTTCATTATCTATGTGATTGAGGAAAAGTAATAACATAGTTTTAGGAAAAATATATATGTACTACAAATGCCAATTTTACATTGTGAATGCAAGTACTTATATAATAAATTTATATGAAGGGTATGTATTATATATCTATTCTGCTTTTCCCTAACTCCTATTCATCTATGCAAATCTTTTCCTAAACACTTAAATCAAATATATATATACACAAATATATGTATTTAAAGTTTAGTCATTTTCACACTTGAGAACTATTTCCTTTCTTTATCATTTGAAGAAACTCAGAATAAAAATTGTTCCAAAATTGTTCAGGTCAAAATATGTTTAGAGATTCAAGAAGAAAAAAATATTAACTTATTTAAGGAATAATTTCTGATATGAGATTCTGGCTTGCAGCTCTCTGCTGGGAAGTATTATTTGCTTTTCCAATGATATAACGGGAATTTATCCTGCAAAAGATTTTTTTTAACATCCTGATCACTAACATTTTTCTTTCTTCATCATTTTATTAAAAATTACTGTACATATATGCATCATATCTTCACATTTTTCTGGCAAACTTATTTCCTTATCTTTTCCCCCAATATTACATAATGATAAAACTATTTTTATTTCATTATGTTACTTCTTTTCCCCTTTAGCTTTCTACATTCCCTGAAAAACGGATCAATTTGTAGTAGCCCTGCCATGAATATATCTTTCTTGTTCATATTCCATTTGTAAAATCAAAGTGGATATCACTCCTAAATATTCCTTTTCTGAAACATTGATATTTCTAATCCATTAGTGTTTCCTTGAAGTGATCTTCATTCTCATTTATTTTAATCCTTCTTTGTAGTACATAATAAGCAGTAGATTTCTTTTATTTGTTTTTGAAAGTTTGCCCTCTTAAGTTCCTAAAAGGCAGGGACTGAATCTATTTAACCACCATTGTAAAGCTCTTAGCACAATGCATAATCAAAAAGGCTTTACTGCTTAGGTTAATGATAATGTGCTCTTATACAATTATCAGAGCCAAAGAGGCTCTGGGAAGCCACTGAGTTGTACAGAAGGACTGTACTATATTGAAACCAACCCAGAAAAATAGTCATATACATTTAAAGTCTTCATAGAAAACAAGTACAGAGATTTTTCTGGGTAAATAGCCCATTCTAACATTTTCAAATCATGACAATCCATTTGTTTCTAATATAAATTCCTGCTGGTTTAAGAGAATTTTCTGTTGTTGTTCTTTTTAGCTGAGATAACTCCTCTTCCTCATATACCAAGTTCTGTTTCAATATTTCATCCAGATTCTGCTTTCTCTACATGTCTTGTGTCCTCCAGAAGCTGACCCTGAGATGAGGGTTTGTGTATAAGTGATTCATTAAAAACAAAAGAACACTTTCAGGGCAAACCAATAAGGGAGTGGGGAAAGCAGAACAGGAAAGGGTTTTATCAGTAGGGAAATTTCCAAAACTTCAAGGGTTAATTCCTAGGCTTTGAGCTCTCCCACTTGGCAGGTGGGGGAGAAAGATGGACTCCAGGAGCCTGAAGACAACCTTCCAAAAAGAATTGGCTGATGAAAATGGAAACACAGAAATTGGGGAGAGGGTAGACAACAAAAATATTCAAATGGGATCTGAGATCTGGGCAGAGCTAAGCTAAACAATTGTTCTTAACCTTTCTAAACGTTTACGCATCAGCTATTTTTAATATAGTCTCAATCTTTTTTTCCCCTACTTGTGAAAAGGTAGAGATTAATCTTGTCATGTAGGGATGTGTGCTGATCTGAGAACTGAGAAGAATAATAGCATCTATTTGGTGGGGTTCTCACAGGAATTAAGGACACTAATATATGTGAAATGTATGTGGAACAATGCCTAGTATAAACATGGGAAAAACTTAATATAGGTTACCTGTTATTATTATTGCTGTTGTTGTTATTATTATTGTTGTGATTATTCTTATAAAGCAAGTAACTGGTATGAAGGTCCTCAGAAGTGTCTAGCACTCAGAGTGTAGTAATGTTATTTCACGTTTACCACACTCTCTATCTCTTATGACATATACATGATTCATTGTGTATATGATATTATACTAATGCTAGGGACAGAGCTGTACTAATGCCTTTTGTGGAAATTGGTGTCATTTTAACTGAATGTTAAATGTCACTGTTCTTGTCATTTTAGAGATTTAGTAGAGGCCTCATAAATCCGAGAAAAAATATAGTAAATATGTACTATTCAGACATCCTAAAGAAAAACAATAGAATATCTATAAAAATAAGGTAAGATAGTATGAAACAATCACTCACACCCAATAGAATGCCTATAAGAAAAAACACAGACAAAAACTAGTGTTGGTGGGGATATGGAAAAGTGGTGGAATGGAAAGTGGTGCAGTCACTTCAGAAAACAGTCTGGCAGTTCCTCAAAAGTTAAACATAGAGTTACAATGTGACCCAGCAATTCCACTGCTATGCATAAACCTAAGAAGAAATGATGACAGACATCCACACAAAAATTGTACGAAACCTTCGTAGCAGCATTATTTATAATAGTTAAAAAGTAGGAACAACTCAAATGCCTATCAACTGATGAATGAATAAATAAAATATGATATATCCATGCAATGGAATTTAAAATATGATATATCCATGCAATGGAAATTAACAGAAATGAAATACTGATAAATGCCATAAAGTAATGTATGACCATTGAAAACATTATGCTAAAAAGCCAATCAAAAGAGACCACATATTGTATGATTATATTTATATGAAATGTCCAAAATAGGCAAATCAACAGAGAGAGAAAGTAGATTAGGGCTGGGGAGAGGGAAAAATAGATAGTGACAACTATTGGGTATGGGATTTCTTTTGTGATGATGAAAATATTCTAAAATTGTGTTGCTGTTTGTAGAACCCTATGAATATACTAAAAAACAGTGAATTGTGTACTTTAAGTGGGTGAACGGTATTGTATGTGAATTATATTTCAGTACAGCACTTTAAAACAGTACGCTTTAGAAAATATTAACAGACGGGTTCTAACAAGTTCTGCCAGGTTTTGACTAGGCCGCAATTTACCTCTAGGCTGTTTATACAAGGTTAAGAAATCTTTGGGTGGAAGAAGGTTTCCAGTAGTGTGGTTTTCTTTACAGAGCATTGTTAGTATGTTGCGTTTCTGTAACACTGACAATGCCCTCCCCATCTCTCCACAGCTTCTTGGGAGTCAATGGGGTAGGGAAAAGGAGTGCTTCACCTCACTACAAGCGAACAAGAGAACCTCCATAAGAGGTTCTCCATAAGAACTACAAGAGAACTACAAGAGAACCTCCATAAGAGAGAACCTCAATTTGGAAAGTTTAAAATGTATCCCCTGGAGATTGAGGGCTGTGGGGACTGGTATCTAACTCACTCTTGAAGATTTGAGAGCAAGTGTCTGGAGGTGGAATTTTACTAATCAATGTCTGAGGAAATAGACCCAGCTTTGTGAGACAAGGATTCACACATTTATTGTAGGGCCATTGTCGACCTTGGGGAAGTATGCTGGATCCATTTCAAGAAAGGCTCCACCCAAGATGCCTGTCCAGAGGGTACAGAGATCCCAAGGAGGAGTATAACAAGATATGAAGGGTCTGAAGATTTGGTTGTTAGTTATGGAGGACTGTCCACATAAATTTGGCTTTAAGTGAGAGCTATCTAGAATTAAGAGTGAGTGGATTTCTGAAGAAGCAAGAAAACAACCCAATGAGAATAAGAGTCAGAATTTGGAATCTGCTGCTTCGGAGGACACCAAGACCAAAGTAATTCTACCAGTCAAAAGAAGAACTTTCTTCATCCTTTCCTCTCTTCTCTTCTCCCAACCTCAGCACCTTCACCCTCTCCACCTACTCCAGTCTTGGAAGAGTCAGTTCCACCCTTGTCAGCTGGCGAGAAGAAGGAGAAGAACAAGGTGGGGAGGCAGAGAAAAGGGCATTCAGGTCATGCTCACTCCAAAGCAGGCTTTCAGGCATAAAGCAGTCCTGAGCTGAGGAGGGGAAGTTGTTTATGTTGGAGGAGATTTGGGGTTTGATTATTGATGGGCCTAGATTGCCTTTATCCGTGTGTTATGAGTTGAATTATATCCCCTCAAAAAGACACGTTGAAGTCCTAACCTCCAGAACCTCAGAATGTAACCTTATTTAAAAATAAGGTCGTTGCAGATGCAATTAAGTTAAGATGAGGTCATACTGGAGTAGGGTGGGCCCCTAATACAATATGACTGGTGTTCTTATAAGAAGATGGCCATGTGAAGACACAGAGACACAGGCAGAACACCAGATGAAGATGGAGGCAGAGACTGTAGTGATGTAGCTACAAGCCAGGGAATGCCAAGGTTTGCTGGCACCCATCAGAACTCAGAAGCAAGAAAGGATCACCCCATAGAGCCTTCAGAGAAAGCATGGCCCTGCCAATGCCTTTATTTTTGGACTTCGAGCCTCCAGACTGTGAGAGAATAAATTTCTATTCTTGTAAGTCACCTAATTTGTGGTTACTTTGTTATGGCAGCCTTAGGAAACTATACACTATGAGTCTGGTAAGCTATAGGATTGGCCTGAGGTTTCCTTTATGGGTGGGAAAGGACAAGCTGTGACAGTGAATTCGAAGGGGCAGTGTAAGAAAGAACATGTGGTTTTCTGCTTGTACCCAATCAAATCTAGCTCATGTAACTAACCAGTTACACTGTGACTATTCTGCAAATATGTCCAAAGCATATTGTACATGGCTAACTCAGTCCTCACAATGTTTATTGTTCTTTCCTTTATATGCCACTCACGACTTGTGTTTTTGATGGTGTCTGAGCTTCATTATTTGGTTCCAATCTCTCTGACTTTCCTTTGTATTTTTTCAATGTCACTTTCCTAAGTAACTGATTGTCATTTTTAAGAACAGATGGCAAATAGAAGGTCCTGTGGTCCTCAGTCTTTAATAGGTATAAAAATTTCAGGTTTGTTTGAGCCAAGGTACACATTAATCTAACAGATTGGGGTATATCTTATAGTTCAAGATAAGAACAATCATCTCTAAGAGACTGATTAAAAATAAAAAGTAATAATAACTGTAAGGGATGCAAGTATAATAACTAAAACTAACCCTTACTATTTTCTAGTGCCAAGCTTTCAAATGCATCATCTCTTTAATTCTAAACCAGCTCTATGAGGACACACTATTATTGTCCCTATTTTACAGATGAGGAAACTGAAGTTTTGAATAAATAACTCATCCAAGGTTGTTCAGCTAGTAAGTGGAAGAAATAATAATTCACTTCAGATCTGTCTGAGCCTAGAAACAGAGTTAAGGTGAAGACTTCATCATGATTATGGCTGCAACCACTCTGAGCGCTGGCTGAAATACCAGGGAGACTGATGAAGCAGCTTTCCACTCCAGCAAGGCAGCAGATGCTGCGAAGCACTCCCTAGTAACCTCTTGGCATTCATTGTTCTGCATAGGTGCAGTCCCGTCCCCAAATGTCAGCTCTGGTGACAGGTTGTTTAAGGTAATCTCTTGGGGCACTGGGGCAGTCTGGAAGTCCCTAGAATTAATTCATATGCCCCAGAAGCCCTCAATCAACGTCAGGGAGTCAGTGTACAAATACCCCATCCCCCTCCCTCCTTGGGCAGCATAACACTGAGGCGTGCGCTACACTGTCTCCCACAATTCCCCAGTAGGATTAAGCTCCAGTTCCCTAGTGGTAACGTGGTTGATAGTTCCCCCTCTATTGGATGCCTTCCGCTTCCTGTCTCATTTCCCCATACCTATTATTTCCTGGTATCCCATCCCAAATAAACTACTTGCTCTGGAATCCTTGTCTCAGGATCTAGGGTGTGTGTCTGGGGGAACCAAGACCAAAACAATCAATTAATGCAGTGACACTTAATTTGCCGAAATTCTGGTCATCAGTCTATACATTTTTATTACAATTAAAACTATTTTAGACATTAAATGAGAGATAGTAAGTATTCTTAAGTGATAGTTTGTCCAGTTTTCCTCATAAAGTTGCTATGCTGTGGTACACTCTGCTTGAATTCAACAAAACACCTAGGTAGTGGTAATAAGTAGGTTCAGTTTACTGCATACAAATTTTAAGCAAGAATTAGGTAACAGCAGTGATAGTATCATCAACTGCCATTTATTGGGAACTTACTGTGTGCAGCCAGGCCCTGTGCTAAGATGCTTAAATGTAGATCATTTTTTGTTTGTTTTTCTGTCATATTAATTTTTAATTTTGAAATAATTTTAAAATTACAGAAAAGTTACACGCATAATTCAAAGAACAGCTTCACCAAGACTCACCAGTTTTTAACATTTTGCCACATTTGATTTATCATTCTCTCTTACTTCTCTCTCTCCATTCACACACATACACACACATGTACATATAGTATTTTTTTCTGAACCATTTGAGAGTAGGCTGTATACATTATGTTCCTTTACTCCTTAATACTTCAGTATGTATTACCTGGGAACAAGGATATTCTCTTTTATAACCACAATACAGTGATCAAATTCAGGAAATCTAATATTGATACAATACTTTAATTTGTAGTTCATATTCTAATTGTGTTAATTGTTCAAATAATGTTATTTATAACAATATCTTTTTTCCATTACAGGATCTAGTCCAGAATTACACACTGTGTTTAGTTGTCATATCTCTTTAGTAACACTTAATCTGGAATACTCTCTCGTTCTTTCTTGGTTCTTTCATGACCATTTTGAAAAACTACAGACCAATTATATTATAAAATGCACCTCACTGTAGGTTTGTCTGCTGTTTTCCTATGCTGGAATTCAGGTTATACAGTTTGAATGGGAATACTATATAAGTGGTGTTACAGCCTTGTAAGTGGCATTATATAATTTTAAGGGCATTGCATTTAAAGGCATAAGATGTATGTTTGCCCCTATTTGGCAATATCGTGGCAGGCCCAATTCTAAGAGGACCCTTAAGATTTCCACCCCTAGCGTATATACCCTGTACAATCCCCTCCCTGTGAGTGGGGGTAAAACAGTGGATTTCATTCCTGTGATAAGGTTCTTATATGAGAAAGGTGAAGGCATTTTACACATGTAAATAAAGTCCCAAATCAGTTGACTTTGAGTTAGTCAAAAGGGAGAGTATCCTGAGTGGGTCTGACCTAATCAGGTGAACACTTCAAAGGGGCTAGACGCTATCTGAGGTCAGAAATTCCAAGTGTGAGAGGACTTATGGAGGGGGTCACATGGCAAGGACCTTAGAGAGAATTCAGTTATGCTCTGCCCAAATTTCTGACTTACAGAAACTGAGATAATAAATGGATATTGTTTTCAGCTGCTAAATTTGTGGTAATTTGTTACCTAACAATAGAAAACTGATGTGTTAAATTTGAATACCTGGATAAGGTGATGTTTAGTTTCTTCTTACTTCCTTTACTTTTTTACACAAAGGTAGCATACTAGAGAGACTTTCTTTCACTTAGAAATTACTCACATATTAGTTCATTCATGTGTCCTCATTATTTTATAGTTGCCTACTACTTTATTGTGTGCATGCACTATAGTTTATTCAACTAATATCCTATATTTGGCTATTTAGGTATATTCTAATATTTTGCAGTTACAAATAATGCTGCAACGAAGAACTTTGTGCATATGTATGTTTTCACTGTAGAAGGTATATCTTCAGGTTAATTCCCAGGAATGAGATTGCTAGGTCAAAGTATAATTGCATATGTACTTTGATTATATCTTGCCAACTTCCCCTCCATTTGTTGTAGACCATTTTGCAATTTCAACAACAATGTACAAGAATGCCTGTTTCTCTACTTCCTTAACAAGGTATATTGTCAAGCTTTTAAATTTTTGCCAATCTGATAGGTGAGACCATTACTTCAATATAGCTTTAATTTGTATTTTTCTTATTGCTCATGAAAGCAATCATCTTTTCATATGATTAAGGATCATTTTTTATTTTTATCCTATTTAAGTTCATCAGAAGCATGACTTTAATCCCTGATTCATTACCCTAGAGCACTGTAAAGAAGCAGTTTAATACTGAATGAGAATATATTAATGTAGCTTTTAAAGTGGCCATTAAAAGCAGATTTCTGCTTTTCAATTGTCTATGTTTTTGCCCACTTTTTTGGTTTTTTTGAAGAAGATTAGCCCTGAGCTGATATCTGCCGCCAATCCTCTTCTTTTTGCTGAGGAAGACTGGCCCTGAGCTAATATCCACGTCCATCTTCCTCTACTTTATATGTGGGATGCCTGCCACAGCATGGCTTGATAAGCGGTGCGTAGGTCTGCAACTGGGATCCGAACCAGCGAACCCTGGGCTGCCGAAACGGAGCACACAATCTTAACCACTGCGCCGCCGGGCTGGCTCCTGTTTTTGCCCACTTTTAATAGGACTTTTGTTTCCCACTCAAAATTTAAAAGTTCTTTATATATTAGGAATATTAAACCTCTGTCTGTGATATACATCACAAATTTTTTTTCAATTTTCATTTGTCTTTTTATTTTTCCCTGTGAAAGTTTTTATTTCTGTAGTCAAATTTATTATTATTATTTTTATTATTATTATTTGTGGTATCTGAATTTAGAGTCACAGTTAGAGAGCCTTTCCCTATACCCAGGTTATAAAGGAATTCACCAATATTTTCTTCTTGTATTTGTATAGTTTTATTTTGTACATTTAGTTTTCTAATTCATTTAGGGTTTATTCTTATGTATGGATTGAAGAAAAGATCTAATTTCCTCTTGTTACCACCAATATTTAATATTAAATTCACCTTTAGCTAAGTGATTTGAGATGCCACCTTTATTACATATTATAATTCCATATGTACTTGGGTCTATTCCTGGACTTTTGATTTTATTCCATTAGTCTGTCTGTTCATGTGCCTTTAACACTTTGTTAATTATTGAGGTGTTGTAGCACGTTTTAATATCTTGGAGGGCTAGTCACCCTCATAGCTTTTCCTTTTCAGTATCCTCCCAGATATTCTGTGCATTTACTTTTCCACATAAACCTTAGTTTCAATTTGTCCAGTTCCATATAACAAAGTGTGCTGGTACTTTTATTGGGATCATATTAAATTTATAAACTAACTTAGGGAGAACTGACATGTTAATGATGTTGAGATGTCTTATCAAAGAACAAGAGGGGCCAGCTCCGTGGCTGAGTGGTTAAGTTCGGGCGCTCCGCTGCGGCGGCCCAGGGTTCGGATCCTGGGCGCGGACATGGCACTGCTCGTCAGGCCACGTTGAGGCGGTGTCTCACATCCCACAACTGGAAGGACCTGCAACTCAGATATACAACTATGTACAGGGAGGGTTTGGAGAGATAAAACAGAAAAAAAAAAAAAAAAAGATTGGCAACAGTTGTTAGCCCAGGTGCCAATCTAAAAAAAAAATAAGAACAAGAGATATCTTTTTGTTCAAATCTACTTTCTGGTGTCTTTCAGAAAGGCTTTATGGTTTCTTCCTTATAGGTTTTACACATTTATGTTAAGTTTATTCCTTTTTATCTTTTTGTTGCTTGTGTAATAAGATTTTCTAAATCAATCTAATAAATTTTCAACTCTTCTCATTGGTTATTGTTTTCTGCATATGACGGCTATCAATTTCTGCTTGTCAATTTTATACATTGCCAATTTGTTGAATTATTTTATCGATTGAGTTAGGAATACCACTTATTCTCTAGGGTTTTCCAGGTATACTATCATGCCATCTGCAAATAGAGGGAGTATTACTTCTTTTTCTAAATCTTATGCCTCTAATTGATTTATCTTGTCTAATTTCTTTCCTGTCTTGTCCCAAACTTTGGCATCTATGGAGTATGTGTAAATTTTTTTCCTAGACCTATTAATAAAGTGAATTATAGTCATAGGTTTTCCAATATTAAACCATTCATGCAATCCTGCTTGGTCATAGTGAATTATTTTCATAACGTGGTGTTGGAGTCTATTCAATTATAATTTATTTTGGATTGTTTCTAGAAGCAATATATTTTAAATCTTCAATGATGTGATGAAGACATGCTGATGGAGAGTTCAATGAACTCCTAATTATAAACAATGAGGCAAACATATAGGATAAATAATTCAGTTTTACTAATTCCATCTTGCTGGCTCCACTTTCATCATTTTTATTCTTTCACTTCACTCTATGAAGATTCATTTAGTATTTCTCTCATTCCTTGGATTCCTTTGCATGCAGTACTTGCACGCATTATACAATGACACTCTAAACGCCCTTCCCTGCTCAGCTTGCAGAGTTTCACACATTTCTCCCAATGATGACAGTGAGCTACCACATCTAGCACAAGAAGATATGATTCCTTCATCCCCACTGACCCCTGCCAGTGAAAAATGGCCAGCCTCAGCTGAGGGGTTGGGGCTTTCTGTCTAGGGTAACAGTGAAATAAGCTACCAGCTAACTGTCTAAACAGACCCTTACTTCAACCATTTCACTCCATTTCTTTTGCCTACATCTTTCCCCTAGCCTCAAGCCTCCCCATGGAGTTTCCTGTTCCACCTTAATGCCCCAAGTCACTCATACATTCACAGCAGCAGGTGACTTCCGATGTGCCAGTGTTTAGTTGAGAAGCCTCCTGGGGCTTGGAGCTTTGGAGTGTAATGCTTCTTGGGTCCTACAAGGCAAAAAGCCTATCAATCTGCTTGATTGAGCTACCACGTCCTTGCAACAAATTTTAAAGGTTCAGGACTTGCCTGACTATGACATAGTTCTCTGCTTCTGGTTCCCAGGGCTTTCTAGACAGGATCTGCTTTTCCTAGAACCTCCGAGTATTTCAGATGAAAGCTTCCTACCTATTACCTTCCTTGCAAATAAAACGTAATGATGTCATTTGAATTACTGAATTTTCAAATCTTATAGCTCAGCCTTCTCAATAGTCTCAATGGTTGAAAATCTTCCTTCCTCTAAGAACAGCTTTGAACTTTAGAAACAAAATTCACTGAGAATAAGATTCAGTAAGAGATTAAGTGGTATATTGGGCAATATCACTTTTGGCCCAAAATAAGGTTTTAACCATAAAGAAATGAGTCTTTACTTTCTGGTTCTTAAACTGGCCTGTGAAAGCAATTCTAAAAGGGGAACTTGTAGTGTATTTGAGCTAATGAGTCATTGGAATAAGGAAATGTGGCTTCTTTGAGACGACTCTACTGATTTGGATGCATCTGTTCTACTTGGTCTATTTATTTAAAAGATCTAAAAGCAATAATGTCATTTGTCAATTTACAATAGTAGCCAAAAATGAAACACAGCTGATATTATTCCTATCAGAGCTTTATGTTTCTGAGTTTATACTGGAAGCTTTACAAATGCACACAAATCTAGCTACAATAGCAACAATACTCATCATAGAAAGTGTACAAACTGAAAAGCAGAAATCTGCTTTTAATGGCCACTTTAAAAGCTACATTAATATATTCTCATTCAGTATTAAACTGCTTCTTTACAGTGCTCTAGGGTAATGAATCAGGGATTAAAGTCATGCTTCTGATGAACTTAAATAGGATAAAAATTTCAATATATATTTTTGAAGGCTGAAGACACTAAAACAGTCAATAGTGTGTGAAATTCTGTTTGCTCGTGTACTCTTCTTTTCATTTTCCCTTTAGACCCTGTACAAAAATGACAGTTAATTAACAACCTAGCCCAAGAGAAGTGTTTCTAGTGATAATAAACAAAAGCTATTGTCAAAGACTAAAAAATTTACCATAACCAGAAAAAAGAGTGTTTTGGGACAAATTACCTGGAAATTTTGCAATTAAAATACTTAAGCTGACATACAGATGTATGCACAATTGCATATTATATACAATTTAAACCAAAGATAAAAACCCATAGTATATGTGTCTCTAGAAATTCAATAACTATATGTCCATATTATATATATTAATATTTGTTATATAATTAATATTTGTTATATAATAAAGGGTTCTTGCAAAATAATGAGTTTTTATCCATTGCATGGCTTGATTAGCTTATGAAAATATGACTTGGGAAATGTTTTAAGAATATTTATATGAACAGACACTTTAAGTACGCAAAATTGAAAGTTAATTAAATGAGAAAAATATATTTAAAGCACTGTCCTGCAATATATATTTGGAAAAATTCAGAAAACTACACATTTTAATGGTGACTTCAACATCACAATAGATTATAAGGTATTATTGTTAAGTTGTCTATATAGCATTAGAAAGGAAGAGGTCGTTCTTTTGGATCTATAGACTTCTCTTTGTTTTCAACTAGGTAAGAGGCAGAAAGGAAAAACAAGATGCCTGGATGAAACAGTATATGAACAAATACAAAAAGAAAAGAAGAAGAGTTAGGAAGTTTTCCTCCCACGGGCAGATTTGAAATAAATTTACTAAATAAATAAAGAATGACTATTCTTTATAACATGCACAGTTGGAAGAACCAGATAAGCTAGTAAATTAAACTGTCATAGGAAATCCACTAGAATGTTAGAAGTTCATGTAACTTAACTAATGGCTGAGAAAAATATATTCAGGGCCAATTGAAAGATAAAGTATTGGTCAGATAATTTAAAACCTAGATTCGAATACGATGTACTCTGCTGTATTTTAATCTCTCTCAAGTTTCATTTACTACCTGGCATATAGGAAATAGTGTCACCTTAAAAGTGAGTATAATCAATGAAAGCTACATTTAATGTGCTTTTTAAAAAAGACTATTAAAGATAGTCTAATTTTCTCAGTAATAATAAATTTAGTTTTATTTATCCTTTGACTATTTGGAAATTAATTTTATTTTCAGATTCAGTCTGAAATGACTTGTCCAATTTTGAAAAGAGTCCAATTTAAATACTTTTGGCTCAAGGTTGTTTATATCTTCTCACATATTTTTCAGATAAAAATTTAGTACTTGGGAAAGTGGATGGTGTTCTTGGAACTAAAAGAAATATTGGAAGATATCTGCTTCATCAGATTTTATATTGAAAATGCTAATTCAATAGTAAAACATACGTCGAATTACTGAAAACCTGTGATTAAAAAAAGCTAAGTGAACTTATGCTTTCAGGAGACTGTGGCATATTAACTGCTTATTATTATTCAAAAAGTACATTTTAGTGGGTCCACATCTTAAATTATGATGCCACAACAAAATATTACGCAGTCATAAATTCCCTTAAAAGTAGAATAAAACATATGAAACAGTAATTAGAATACATATTATAGAATTTGTTTAGAAGCCCCAAAGTTATAATAGTATGAACATGAGAAGAGGCTGTTTGTAACAAGCTTTAACAGAAATGGGGTATTTTTCACGACTAGCTAAAGGTAACTTCCAATATTAAAAAACACATTACTTTTTTTGAACTAAAATCATCAGATTCTAAAACTTTGTGAATACGAGGACCTGCAGCATAAACTAAAATTTTGACAACATCTGCCAAATATGTGTGTGTGTGAGTGTGTGTGTGTGTATGTCTATCCGAATAAAAAGTTAAAACTTAATTGTTCATTTGAGTGATGGGAATCTTAAGGGCATTTAAAATGGAATTTACATATCTACAACAGTAAATACCAGAAATCCAGCACAATAAGTATATACTCTCATGAATATGGACAGTAAGAAATACAACAGGCTTTGATTTCCTTTCAGTATGATTGGTCCTTTTGAGGGAATTATAAATAGTGAACAGAGAACTGTTTAATCGAAAATGGACTCTTCATGCATATGTGTGATTAACTCCATTGGGCAATAAAAATTAACATTTAACATTGCCATATTTTAACAATGCTCTGAGGGTCTCAGGATACAGAGACAACAGCTATGCCTGTGACAGAGTGTTAATTTGTCATGGTGGTGGTTTTGGATTGCCCATGGCACGGACTGCAAGTCTAAATGAACGGTCCAATTAGTGTAAAATTCACAGAGGCTGATAAATGCTGTAGTGGCCTCTTAAAGGATATACAGTTCTGCTGTACATACATAACAGAGCTGTAATCAGATGATGGTGATATTAGCAAAGTGTCAGCTTGGTCACTTCTTTCTTGCAGAAGGCATAAGACAAATAACACATAGTAAATACCACAGAAAGAGTAAACCCGCCAGTAATTGGAGAGACATCAAGAGAAACCAGAAAAAAAGATGATGTCTTAAGAAGAAAAAAAAGTGCACTCTCCCCTCTTTCCCATTATTAGGCTATGAGGAGTGTATAGCAGAATTTAAAGTATTCTGGGGAGCCAAAAATAAGGCTTAGGATTAATTAACTAAGCCGAACTCTTCTGGGGTCCTGCAAGTATTGGAGGTGACATCTATCATACAAACCCCCAAAAGCTAAGAGCCAGGACCACAGCATCAAGCATAACAGAGAGCAAGATCAGAGCAGACTATAACAGTGTCTGCCTCTTCTGCAACCACAAGTGACCTGAAAGGCATGAGACCGAGATTCCCGCAATGCGAGGATGTCCAGCTTTCATGTGCTGTTCACAGACTTCTTGTTTTATATATGTTTTTAGTCACTTAGAGTTTTTGATAATCTTTTGGTAAGAATGCTAACAGGAGGACTGAGGTACTAATAATGAAGCATGAGTAGTGGTGGGACTGCATAAAATTACTAAGTAGAGAACTAATTAAGGCATATGATCACATCGTTAAAAGAGAAGGAAGAAAATGAGGGTTTGTCCTAGCACTTAGAAGAATGACTAGGAGGAAGGAGGAAGATCTGTGGTCTACAAACATTGCAAATTTCAGTCATGATGCCTATTCGTTGATGCTAAACACATGTAGAAAGTATGTTTTAAAATTTAAAACTATTTTATTGTTTTTATTTATGCTGGCATTGGATGAAGCTCTAAAGAAATATGGGCAATACTTCCAAAAAATCTTTCTGTATTTTACCATATCAAATGTACTATCTGAGATAATATTTTCTTTTGGGTCATTTTTAAATGTGCTGTTTGTGCATTTTCCTATCAGTTTATTTTTAGTATACATAATTACCATACTGTGGATTGCACTATAAACCATTATAGCAAGACAAGGCAGTGTTCAGAGGGTAATGCGTGGACATTCCAGCACACACAAAGGAAATCCAGACACTATCACCTTGCAAAGATCATCCTTTCTCCCTTTTCATGGCAAAACCATACTTGCCAAGATTTAGATTAACTACCATAGTCTAGTGACTAAAGCAGACACTTCACTAAGAAGAAAAAATGCTTTTAAAGAAAGAAATGAATTCAAGAAGCAAATAAGAAAAATATATAAAATGCCCCAGAATAAAATAAATGTAAATAAGAATCAATAAAAATTATAATAATGAAAAAAGCCTTTTGTTGTTTAAGAACAATCTCAGGCTAAAATTCTAGAAAACACTAACATGGAAGGAGACAGAGGTAGCTAGGAGGAAAAGTAAACTATAGCCTATGTTTTTGGCAGAAGAACAGAGAGGCTTATTAATTTTAACAGTGTTAAAATATTAGCTTACTACTTGTAGTCACTCTTAAAAGTATAAATTCATATGTTTCTTAAAGATTTACAGAAAATCACTGAAAAATAGAAATAGAATTTAATAGTTACAAATCCTGTAGAGGAAAAAAAATGGAAAAAACTTAATCAAATAGAAAGCAGGAAATATACAATACGGACAGAGCTGAAAATCATAAATTTGAGTGAAAAAGCAAGTTACACAATCATATGCATAAAATGATGTGATTTTAGTAAATGTCATAAAACCACACACACACACAAACACACACACCACAGACTGGAACCACACACACCAAACTCTTAAGAATTCTTGCTTCTGGCAAGGTAGGAGAAGGAAGGAGCTTGGCAGTAGCAACAAAGGAGAATTTATCCTTATCCTATTAAAAATATATTTGCCTAAAATAACAGTAACAGCAACTACTATTATTACTTAATGATCATTAAGGAAGGCTGCAGTCATTCATTGGTTTGGCAAATATTTAACAAGACTATTTGCCAGGCGCTGTGGTAGAAATTAGAAAGAACTATTCTGAACAGATCAATTAAGCCCATTTTATGTTGTCACCACTCTTAGATTAGCCAGAGATATACACTTGGGTGCAGACACACTATTTGGGAGGTGATCCCAAGAAGTGAAGAATGGGAAAGGTGAGGCAGGGATGCAAGGAAAGTCAATAGATGGTATTAAAGAGCGGGTTATTGCTGTGCGCAACTGGGGCTCAATCTTGCTGGGGACCTCTGAGAAACCATGTAGAATATTCTTCATAATTGTCGTACTGGAGGACAGGGCGGCTACAATGTTCATCTTCCCATTTCCCTACACTTCCAACAGTGAGAAAGCACAGATTTCTTCACTGTGAACTCCAGATCACTGACCATATGGTTTTCTCTCCTCTAATAAGCCATAACAGAAGTGAAAAACTAAGTCACACCCAGATGAGCATGGCACCCTAGAATATATGGAAAAATGCCAAGTATTGACTTAAAGAAATCTGTCTACAGTAGGCAAACAAGGCAGCTAAAAATGAACAGCCAATTCAATTTTCCTGCCTAAAAATATTTTTTACTTGCTCTGAATAAATGCATAACCAGTTATAGTGACCAGTGTTGATTCTTTACTTCTGAAGCAGGAGAGCAGTGTGGCCTTTCAGACAGATACTGTTGTGAGTTTCTGCTCCACCACTTGCCAGCTGAGTCTGTTGGTTATATTCTTTGATCATGTTTCCCCAACTATAAAACAAGGATAAAAGATGAACAGCAGAGGATTGTAATGAGAACGTTATTAAAGAGCAAATTTCGACCACCAGGGCTGTCCTCTCCCCTGAACACCAGGCTCTCATATGCAATTGTCCACTCCACATCTCCACTTGGAGGTCTAATTGACACACCGAGACTCAACACATTCACAGACTGAACTTCCGATGTGTTCCTGGAAACCGAGCCCTCTCCCATTCACTTGATGGCAACTCCATCCTTAAAGAAACTCAGACCAAAAACCTTGCAGTCATCCTTGACTCCTTTCTTTCTTACAGCCTACATCTAAGACATCTAAAAGTTCACTCAACTCTACTTGCAAAATGTATTTTGAATATGACCACATCTCATCATCTCTTCTGCTACATCCTTGGCCTGAGCCAGCATATATTTAGCACACACCTAAATGGTCTCACTACTTTTGCCCTGGCCCTTCAACAGCCTATTGTCCATATAGCAGCTAGAGTGATCTTTTAAAGATGTAAGTCAGAACACGTCACTCCCCTGCCCAGAACCCTGGAATGGGTCAGAGTAAAAGCCAAGCACTTATAATGGTTTACAAGGCCTCCCAAGGTCTGTCCCCGACCCATTGCCTCTCAAATCTGATTTACTACTACTATCCTTCTTGTTCCTTCCACTCCATCCACACTGGCCTCCTTGCCAGGCATGCTCCCATGTAAGGCCTCTGCACTGGCTGGTTTTATTTCCCTAGATAAGTTGTATGGCTAAAATTGCTCACCTTCTTCATATCTTTGCTCAGTCATCACCTTTTCAATAAGGCTCACCCTAATCACCATATTTAAAATCGTAGCCAGTTTCGCTCCTATGCTCTATGCCTGAGCCCTGCCCCACAACATTTACTGTACAATCTTTTCTACTCAAAGTATATTCCCAAACTAGCAGCACTGGCATCACTCAGGAACTTGCCAGAAATAGAGAATCTCAGGCCCTCACCCAAGACCTACTGTGACAACCTTCATTGTAACAAAATCTTCAGGTGATTCACATGCACATTAAAATTTGACAAGCAGGGCCATATGCTACTTTCTATAGCACTTGTCAACTTTTATAAACCTTTAAGGCAGTAATCTATTATATTTTTTGCCTAAGTTCCACTATGATGAGGATTTTTGTCTTTTTGTCTGTTTTGTTCACTGCTTTATCCCAGTTCCTAGAACAGAACTTGGCACAGGGAAAAATACTTGTTGAATGAATGAATGGATGCATGAATAAAGAATATCCAAGGTAATACAGCCAGGACATTGCCTAACCTATATTGAGTGCTTAACCAATGTTGGTTCCTCTTTCTCTTCCCTCCGGACATATTACAGTTCATAGTGCTTCCACATTTTAACAGTTAAGAATATACTTTGCCAGAAACCACCCAGAAAAAGTTCCTAAAAGACAGAATTGCCATTTCATCACTTTGAAAATATAGATGAACAATCTTCTAATCTGTTCCTCCTCACCAACTGCCCAATGATTACTAGATTTATTAAAAAAGAGACAAAAACATTAGCACTAATGGAAGGAGCTTTTAGAAAGTAAAATTTGATCTGCACAGTCAAATGATTACTACACATAATAATTAGTAAAACAAATTGCACTGAATGTGTTATTTTATTTCATGGGACATTTGAGTCGGAATCAATTGTCCAAAGAACAATAAATCATGAGTATTAGGATGTCTCATAAAATTAAAAATTCCATAGTTTCTCTCACGTTGCTGAATAAAATCAGTGTCTATCAAAGAATAAATTCAAAGACAAATAGATGAAAATTCATAAATATCACTTCTCTGAAAACTAGAAGTGTTTTCAGGAGCTGCCTAAACTAATAAAGGAAAAGGTAGTTTATGCATGATAAGGCAGGCAACTGAAATATAAAGCTAAGTTGAAAATCTTAACCTTTGTTGCATATATATACACATATATATACACAAATGCATTTTATGTGTATGTGTGTATCCTAATAATTTTTAGGTAAGTGCATGTTACCATTCAAGATAAATAGCATTGTTCTGGTCAGTATTTTACTGATATGAAACTTAAGCCTTAAACTCTAGTAAAAACAAAATTCAAAAATATTTCCAAAGTGCAAACCAGAAAGAAAAAGGACAATAAATTTTATTAGATTAAAATTAAGAACTGTTTTTGATCATAGGTACCATAAAGAGAGTAAAACAATAAGCCACACACTGAGAGAAGATATTTGCAATATGTGTTACTGGAAAAGACCTAGCATCAAGAATATGTAAAATACTCCTTTGAATCAATAAGCTTAAGATGACATAAAAGTAAAGTAGGCAAACAAAAGGCTAAGGGCTTGATTACGGATGATGCTGAACGCACTTATGGATGTGTAAGTTGGTATAAGACATATGGAGAAGAATTTAGCATTACTTCATACAACTTAAAATATGCACACAGACCCAGCAGTTCAACTCCTATGTATATACATCCCCTGGAGACATTTTTCTAAATGTACACCAGGAGACAAGTATAGGAATAGTCATAGCAGCATTGTTAATAATAACAAAAAATAGCCCAAACGTCCATCAACAGTAAAATGGATAAATTAAATTATGATATATTCATACAATTAAATACTGTACAGCAATAGAAATGAGTAAATACTGACACTGCTACCATTATAATATTATCTAAAAAACAAGTCACAGAATGAATATATTCAAATAAATACATTTATATAACAAAATTAACAAAATTAAACCACATATTTTTTAGTTAATGTATAATATACGTTAATACTATAAAGAAAAGGAAGGAAATGAGTAACATAAAATTTAGGACGGTAGTTACAAATGAAGTTAGTGATATTTGAAGGGAGAATGGGAGATGAAATCCAGGAGGCCACGCCCCAGGGCGTTTATAAGATATGGCATTGTATGGCTTTATTTTCAAAACTTGTGGCTGATACAAAGGAGTTCATTTTTGTTTTTATTCTTTAAGCTCTTTCTTTATGGCATATTCATTCTTTTGTATCTATAGCATTTTTCACATTTCTTTAAAAGTATAAATGGGTAAATGAAAGGCATTACAGTAAATCAATATAAAAATTTTTCTATAATCTTTTGAATAATATCAGTACATTTTCTAGTAACCACTCTTTTATACAAAGTAAATAACTAAGTAGGTATTTCTTACAGCCTAATTTAGACATGGCCACGTCAGAGATCTGTGTTGCGCTTTCTGCTGTACCTTCTCCACAGGAGCAACTAGAATCAATGAATAAATCACTGTAAATCAGAAGGGCTGGGAGGGAATCACATCATCCCTGAATTTAAAATTAATTGCTTTAATTATTTCTAAAACCCATCTTTGAGGTAGATATCTATAGAGACTTTAATCGTTCTTGAGTTGGTAATTCTATGATTTCCTTTGAATTGAGAAATTTTTCTGAGTTCTTAATACGAAATACCCTTGACATCACTTAAGATCTCTCTCTCTGTAGGCCACGACTGTGTCTAAGCATATGCTTATTTTGCTAGTCTTTTTTCATGGCTTTATAGTAGAGCTTCGTTCCCTCCACTTCTTCAAAACTTTTACTTAAATTCTATTCAGTAAACATCTGTACAGTTTGCTGTAGAAGTTGTAGTTGAGTAAGAGATTATTGAGTGAGATACTTTAAACAGATTACTTCAGATTTGCCCTACTGATTTTCACAAGGCCAGTAAACCAGATTATAACCCAGTTAATGAACTTTGTCAAAGATCTCATTTCAAATAACCTAAGCAGATCCACTCAAAGTGTAGTTCAGGGACACGAGACAGATTCCTCCAGGTAGTCAGTAACACTTTGATTTGTGTTCATGTGCCTGTGTTTTAGTAACAAAATATCAAAGCTGTGTTTCTTTCCAGAAGGACAACAACAACAAAAAGTTCTCCAGCTTTCCTGGGGATTCTATAATCCATTAAATAGATTTAGCTAGAAAGTTTGACTAACTTTAAGTTCAAAATCTTTCGATATTTGTTTCACGAATCTAAAGAAAATACATATACACATTCTTTGCTCAATAAATTTTTGCAGAAAGGTTTTTGAGAATGCTAAAAAGTAACTGTAATGGGGCCAGCCCAGTGGTGCAGCAGCTAAGTTCGCATGTTCCACTTTGACGGCCTGGGGTTCGCCGGTTTGGATCCTGGGTACGGACCTAAGCACCACTTGTCAAGCCATGCTGTGGCAGGCGTCCCACATAAAATAGAAGAAGATAGGCACGGATGTTAGCTCAGGACCAATCTTCCCCAGCAAAAAGAGAAGGATTGGTGGCAGATGTTAGCTCAGGGCTAATCTTCCTCAAAAAAAAAAACAAAAAAAAGTAACTGCATGAGTTTTCATCCCCCTTTTCCCTATGCAGAAGTTTGGAAATCCAAAAAACACATACACAATATACTTAGTTTGCATAAAATCTCTCAATAAAAATAAATGGGGAACGGAATTTTAAAAGTGATTTAAGTTAAAAAAAAAAAGGACATTGAGACTTCTGGAGCAAAGAGCATTGCATATCTTCTCTTGTCAAAATGAATATCCTAATTCTTTTCATCAAAAACAATAATTAGGATATCCAAAGTCATTGAATATTTTGCTTTTATTTGTGAGTGGCACAATTTAAATCTTTTGCAGAAGAAGCTTTTAGAATATCAGTCACTCAACTCACAAATATCTACCATGATCAGAATATATTTTGCCAAATATATGTTATCCAAATTACTTAAATTAAGCATTGTTTTAGTAAAATTAATATTATTTCTACAATAGTATTATTAAATTTGTAATGGAAAGGTATGCAAGCGTAGAAAAATATTTGTCAAAAATTTTGAACATTTGGGGGCCAGCCCTGTGGCCGAGTGGTTAAGTTCGCATAGATGGCCCATGGTTTTGCTGGTTCGGATCCTGGGCACGGGCATGCTGAGGTGGCATCCCACACAGCACACCCAGAGGCACTCATAACTAAATATACAACTACGTACCGGGGGCTTTGGGGAGAAGAAGAAGGACAAAAAAAAAAAAGTTTGGCAACACATGTTAGCTCAGGTGCCAATCTTTAAAAAAAAAATATGAACATTCATAAAATTTTAATAAGCATATCCAAACAACAATTTTGCTGCTACTGTTTCATTGGATTTGTGTCATTGCCCAGGAAAAACGGACCGAGAGTCATTGTGGATCGATATGAGTCAATGAGAATTTTAATTAAAGTAACTGACACTCTATAAACTGCATTGAAATTGAGGTGACAGCTTCTGCTACAACGGCATGGCATTTGCATAAAAAAAGCAAAAGAAAATACTATGTTTCCAGAGAAATAGCAAAGTCAAGGTCATGGCATTAAGGAAGCCCAGTTAAGTTCAATCAATTTAACTAATTTCACTACAATTCTTTAGGTTTTACAAATCAATTTCGATTTTAAAAAAATCAGTTACACTGTTCTTTTATTAAACATGTGCAGTTGAATAAATATAGCTGCATTTAACAGTGCAACTTGAGTGTCTTCATGTTTTTTTAAGTAAAAACATTTAAAAAATAGAAACAGCATATAATTGTGTTGTCAGTTAAATGTGTCATATAAAGGTGTCTCATTTAAAATAAAGTCTGAGAAATGAGTGAAGAAAATTTCAGAGTCATTTATTTTAGTATACTTAATTTCTGGTATTCAGGAAAATCTGGAATAGATATATATTTCAGCAGACAGTTTCTAACTATCTAATTTTTATAATTTTTGGACATAAAAATCGAATCTATCAAACATTATGCAGACATAGAGTTCTTACTATATAATGGAAACATGATCATTAACATTTTCTCTCCTACAATTAACTGTATTTGCTTAAAATTCTGCTAGTATTATGGAACAATACAGCCTTGAAAATCACCTATGCCTATAGAAATAGAAAAATAAGTATAAATATATTAAATGCTATGTCAAACTAGTTAAGATCTATAGCATTTTAAAGAAGTTTCCAGAAATTGTGGAAGATTATATTCAACCTAAAGAAGTTTGGTCAACTTTAGCCACTGTTTTTATAAATCTTGTTGATTCTTTCTTGAATAAAATTTAGTAAAAAATCTATTCTTACATTAGTTCAGGATATGAATAGACATTTGATCCTTTTGGTAAGCTACCCTGTGCTGTACAAATGAACCAATGAATAGATCTACCTATTTTAAAACAGCAACTTGCATGTTAAGGAATGTTAGCAACATTCAATACTATTGCAGTTGTTTCAAAGTCCAAATCTAGATTTCCATGCAGGCATCTCCAAGTTTCCACCAGGAAAATTAAAAATTATTCCAGCTAACCATTTGTTTCATTACAACATTGATATAATTCTACAATTTTAAGCAGATAATAGACGATGGGCTCTTCTGAATGCATATAAAACAAATATAAACTCTTGTACAGAACCAGGCTCAGAATTTTATGCATTCATTTAAAACAAGCATTTTTAGAAACATCAAGCTTTTTACTTTCATCGATACATTAAAACCAACTTAAATACCCATCAATAGATTGGTTAAATAAATTCTGCTATAGCCATAGATGTGTGAGAAGAATATTTAATGATATAGAAAGTGTTCAGGGTGCATTGTTAAGAGAAAGAAAAAGAATGTTACCAAGAAGTATGTAGATTATAATCTAAACTTTGTAAAAAGAAACTATGTAATTACCGACATAGACCTTTTGTTATTTTATTACAGTTATTGGTTCTAGGTGATAGAATAGCAACAAATTTTCCCTCTTATTTTTCATGCTTCTCTGTTTTTCCAAATTTATCTAAGTGAAAACAATCACTCCATGATAAGTAAAACTACGTATTTTAAAACTGACATTTTCTGCTAAATTAGAGCGCAAGATTGGTAACTGAAACAATTAAGACAAGAGGGCACAATTACTTGTTTAGAAATACACACAATGGAACATATCACTAGTGATTTAATGCCATTATTTATTTTATTATGTTAATGTTTTCACTTTTAGGTTACATTTTCATGAGCTGTTAAGTCAGACAAACAATATGGAATGCCTAATAGATGAAAATCATTCGAACAGCATAGGACTGTTTTTAAAAGATATCATAAATGTTTGTTTTTACTACAGTTTACAAGACAGTGCTTATCTCTATCCTGACAACTGAAGTGTGGTTATTTTCTTGATCCATGAAGTGTGGAATCATCTATTCTTTCAAATATACAATACTAAACACCTGATCACAGGGAAAGAATCAGTAACAAATGACAAGCTCTAAGCCTTATGCAACTAACAACATTAATCACAAGCTTCTATAATTGTTTGTGAGTTTACTGTTTTAACCATCTATACAGTCTCTAAGCTTTTCCAAAACAAACAAGAAAACAACCTCAGTAAGAGCACACATCACCTAAGGAGTTTTAACATTCAAATTACAGAAACTTTAGAGAGTATTGATCATTTTATTTCTTGAGAATATTGTTCATCAATAAATTAATTGTTTTATATTACTCCTAATATTTTTCAGAATATATTTTTTATTTTAGAGGTAAGTTATAATATTCTTGCGAATTTTCCTTGGAATCTTGCTCAGTTTCAGCAAGTGTAGTCAAATAATTAACAAGCTAAATATAGAGAGAATATATATAATAAAGACAACTAAGAATTTCAATATGCATGTGCTATGTACTCTTCAAAGCATTTTATGATGACACTAAGCATGCTTACTTTCTATTATGAATCCATTTCTTTTGAATGAGGCATGCCATTTCATTATACTTCTATCATTAATCTCATCCCACCAAATTTTATTTATGTGATAAGAACTAGCTAAGTATATATTCCTATATACATATAGCACATAGGAATATAGTACCAAAGTATGTAATATATAGTAACATAGTACAAGTATATAGTAATATAGTAAAATAGTATAGGCTAATGGATCTATTTTAAGAGACAGAGAGAGAAGAGTTTTAATGGCAGGTCTCCAGCCTTTCTCATATTCTATTCAATATATTTATTTTATTTTTTTGAGGAAGATTAGCCCTGATCTAGCATCTGCTGACAATCCTCCTCTTTTTGCTGAGGAAGATTGGCCCTCAGCTAACATCTGTGCCCATCTTCCTCTATTTTATATGTGGGACACCAACACAACATGGCTTGATAAATGGTGCATAGGTCCGTGCCTGGGATCCGAACTGGTGAACCTCAGGCTGCCGAAGTGGAGCATGTGAATTTAATCACTGTGCCACTGGGCCAGCCCCTCTATTCAATATTTTAAGTCAATGATATGGATAAAGTCATATAAGGAATAATTATGCAATTTACCATTAATACAAAGCTGGATGTGTTACTGAATAGGAGGTTGCAGAATCAAAATCCAAAACGATCTTGATGAGGGGAATTGTAGATCTAATATAATAGCATAAATTTAACAAGAATAAAACATATTCTATACTCGTATCCCCAAACACAAATGTTACAAAAACAGGGTAAGGAAGATACAGTTTGGGCTAAAAATAAGAATAAGAATAAAAACAAGTAGTTGCAGTAGTAATAGCAGTTGAGCTTGGTTTTAATTGAGTATAATCACAATTATTGTCAGCAGGATGATGAAGCCATGAAATATTGGTAAATGTGAATACAAGCTGCTTTCTAGAAAATACATCAACTCTGTTGTAAGTGTAGTCAATTGTGGATTATAAAGGTCAGACTATACCTGTTTATCCTCTCTGAGGCACACGTACAAACCATGGTTCATACAGAGAAGAATGGGCAGGAGAGTGAAAGAACTCAAACACAAGTCGTATTTAAAAAATATTTTTAACATCTACAGCATGCTCAGTATTATGGTAGATACTCGAGAATAAAAACCTATTCTTGTTATGAAGAAGTTTATAGTCTTATATCAAGGAACGTGAGAATAAAGAAGAAATAATAATGATTATATTGAGGCACGTTTTAACTCAATACAAGAACTCCCTTGCTTTCAAAACTGTCCTCATGGGAAAGTAATGAGTTCGGCTTTGTCAGACGTTTCCAAACATCATCTCCAAGGACATAGATTATTTGACTTGACGGTAATAGAAGGGATTCTAGAACCAGATGACTGTTGTCTTCAAGCCCCTTTCAGATTTGATCTCCTACCTGAGTTCAGTGGAGAGATCACACTAGAAGAAATTTCCTATAATCTGGACTCGTAGGTGGACAGAATTCAGATATGTGGTGAGGAAGAGGAAGAATATTAGGCCAAAAGTGGGAGCAAAGGTATGGTTTTGGGAATGTGTATGGCAATTGTGATGAGAATGAATAGCCCAGCATGACTAGAAGATGTTTCTGTTGAAAAGTAATAGGACGTGAGCATGGTATGCTAATTTGGGATCTTAAAAGGATAGAAGTTTCTTGCAATCTATGGGCAACACTTAATGCTGAGCAAAGACTCAGTATGAGGAAAGTGAGCGTTTGCAGGGAAGGACGTTGTCTTGCTTATTATACAAGGCTACCTTTGCAAAGAAGGTAACAAAAGCAGGGATGCTATTTGAGTACATGTTTGGTCTAATTGGGGATTTTTCTGATATGTGAACAAAAGTAAAAGAGTGAAATTATTAAATAAGGCATGCACAAACGCTTTAAACTTTAGAGGCAAGTTAAAATACTGTGTCATTGGAAAATATGAAACTTCAGAATAAATGCCACATTTCATAGGGTTCTTTGGTGATTGTACCTCTGTTTTTGCTCTCTTTTTCTCTCTCCTTATCCCAGAACTCTATGAGGAGCCAATGTCCTTCACATAGCCTCTCCTATTTTTCAAAGTACATACATATTCCAGAGCTAGACGAAATTAGAGTACTATCTCTGAACATACAGAAAAGAATAAAATGTATCACAAATTCAATCAGTAATAATAGAATAATAAATATTTCCTTAGCTGCTATTGTCTAATCTATGTGCTAAGTGTGTTGGATGGAGTAACTGTTTTACAAATTTCTGCCACTCATCCATTAATCCAATATGCAGAAATCCAATAAATTAAATGCAATACTTTACAGATTCACATTTGTAGTTCACTTAGTACCTAATTCTCATAATGGTAGAAATCACATTCTGTTTTCTTCAATTTAAACTGACAGTAATTACTATGAGTGATCCCACTGTCTTTTATAGTTTACTCTTGACATTTTATTTCAGTTTTATTAAATGATGATTGACTGTCAAATTATTTCCAAGATTACTCTAATTTATAATGAACAGATCATTTTTCACGGCTTCCAAAAAGAAAATTAACCTAACTGAATTAATGAAAGTGCTGGCCAATCCCAACAATATTAATAAATGCGTTCAAATGTCTTAAATATTATTTTATCATTTTTTACATGAATAGCTGTATGGCGGTGATGGTGGTGGTGGTAGTGTGTGTAGGTGTGTGGGTGTGTGTGGGTGGGTGTGCGCACGCACATGCACATGTGCAACATTCATTTCTTTACTAAGTAAATGGTCAAACGCCAATTTTTCTGTTTAGCATCTGGGTTTTACAATATGGGCTCTGGGGTTAAAGAGTCTTCAGTTCAAATCACGTTCCATCACTTACTAGTTGTAGCAATTTACTTTTTCAAAGTCAGTTTTCTATATCTGGTAAATTAGAACAATAAAAGTACCTGCCTGTGATGGTTAGTTTTATGTATCAATGTAACTATGCTATAGTCCCCAGTTAGGCAACCAAACACTAATTTAGGTGCTGCTGGCAGGGCCTTTTGTAGATGTGATTAAAGCCCACAACCAGCTGACTTTAAGGAAGGGGATTATCCTAGCTAGTGTGAGTGTGCCTGACTCAATCAGGTGAAAGGCCTTAGGAGCAGAGCCGAGGCTCCCCTGAAGAAGAAATCCCCTCTGTGGACTACAACTGCAGCTCATATCCAAGAGTTCCAGCCTGCCCTTCCTGACTGCCTGCCCTACAGGTTTCAGACCTGTCTAGCCAGCCGCTAAAGTTGCACAAGCCAATTCCTCCCAATAAATCTTTTTTTTTCTTTTGAGGAAGATTGTCCCTGAGCTAATATCTGTTGCCAATCTTCCTCTTTTTTACCTGAGGAAGACTGTTCTGAGCTAACATCTGTTGCCAATCTTCCTTTTTTTGACCTGAGGAAGATTGTCCCTGAGCTAACAGCTGTGCCAACCTTCCTTTACTTTATATGTGGGATGCCGCCACAGCATGGTTTATTGAGTGGTGTGTAGGTCTGCGCCCAGGATTCGAACTGGCGAACCCTGGGCCACTGAAGTGGAGTGTGAGAACTTAACCACTGCACCACTGGGCTGGCCCCAATAATCTCTTAACGTATATTTCCTACTGGTTCTGTTTCTCTGGTTGAGTCCTGACTGATATGCTTATCATAGCATTTTTATGAAGATGATGAACGAAGTGGCTGGCATGAAATGGTATGGCAAGTACTTAATGTTACAATAGAACAAAAATGTTAAAGAATTTAAAGAAGTACAGGTTACTCTCTCAGTTCATAGGTGTCAACTGTTAACTTCTCCATATTAAAAAAGAGAGTGGGACTAATAGTAAGTATCATTCACCAAAAGGTAAGAGTATACCTAGAAACCTGTAGGACACTGTCAAGAAACTATAACATCAAAATCTCCAGTCCTCCACTAATTCTATTTTTGTTTTCCTTTTTCCTCCTGGAAAGACTTATTCCATGTCATATTGGCTGATTTTAAGAGATTTATGGAAGCTGACTCACATTTGATGTCTTGACCCTTCAAGTTTATGAGGGCTCAATATTCTCAGAGGAATTTAAAACCATCTTGGAATTTTTCAAAATTCATAGAGGCAATGTAATGCATGCAGAATTAATGTGTTTATTTTTTTCCTTTGACTACAAGGAAGCTGAGAACCAAACATGCAACTTAGTTTAGCTTCAGCACGCTTACTGTATATAGTTGATAGATATAAACCAATTACATTTGAGAGACTCTCTTACAAAAATAATTATTTTCATTTCATAACCATTCAATTTAAGCTAGGCTTTTAGAGAGTTAGACACCCCTCTTTCGGGGAATAGTAAGTCCGTATCATGCTTTGGGTCACAATGATTCTTACCTTGCAGTTCATATGAGAACCAAATCTAAAAATTGGAAAAAGCATTCACATTCCTGGGACCTAGTGTTGGATACTTGGATTCAGTGCATTTGAGTTGGGGTCGAGAAACCACTTATTTACATGTGTCTTGTGTGCATTCTTGGTTAACAACCACAAGTACCCTTGGCTTACTTTCTATAGGACAGAGAACTAAACCCAGATAACTAATTTTTAAAAGATAAAAAAATAAAGAATGGAGAGAGGGGGTTGATTGCAGTTTAGAGAAAAGATTCATGTCATCAAAATTGTTATCTGTAGGAAAACGATTCTTACAGTCCCTGAATCTTACAGCATTCCTACAAAAACAAATTCTCTCCAAGTATGAGTTGTAGGGTTAACACAGATCTTGTGCAGACTAATCTCTAAGTGTTTCCTGGCCAAAGAAGCTAAGCCTTAAAACAAACAAATGAAAATCCCAAATAATATAATTCTCGACAGACTTTTCTATAAAATTTTAAAGACTATAAGTGTTATCAATATTGGAACAGCCATAGCTAAAGCCTACTTTTATGTAAAATACCATATCTAGAATCTTTGGCTTAAAATTATCAGTAAAGAAACCAACCACAAATTAGCTGGCTTGTTGAACACACTATTGTCACTAGAAAGAATGGAAGCTTTGAGTCCTTCCATGAGTATTATTCATGTAGTTTTCTCAAAAAATAAAAAGGAAAGTGTTAAAATCCAACAGTCATAGCAGAATGAAAATCTTTGTTGGTTTATTTAACGTAGGTGTTAAAATCGGCTACATTATTTTGAGGAAGCACTCACAGAACTGGCTCAACAAAGTTTGGGGGAGACAGTTGTACTAGGATTGTAGAATTAATTACATTAAGGCTTCCATTGTTAAATGAGAATGATAAATGGACTGACTTATATATTTGTATTTGTATCGTATAGTTGTATTTGACCTATAGCCTAAAGCTGTGTGTCCTGCAACGAGTCCCTCTGATGTGTGTGTGTAATAGCAGAAAAAGTGAATAACAGTTCTAGGAGGGGATCCAAAATGAATAAAACATAAACATTATCCTCAACAAATTCACAAGGCTGAAATACATGCTGTACTAAAACTTCCTGAATAATAAAAAAAAGTGTCGAAACAAAGCCTCCTTAAAACTCATAATAGCCAGAGTATGTCATGAACATTTGAATCAGTTAACCATAAATTTATGACTGGATTGGCTTTCACTACTAAGTACAATTCTTTGCTATAAATGTCCATTTCTTGATTAAACATGTCATCAGACTGGCCAACCCACAAACCATATCCAAATCCTCCCAGATTCAATTAGAGACCATTCTATTTATATAGTTATGCATTACATCACACATAAAATTCAATTAGCGGTGACAATTTTTGAAATATGATATTTTGGGGACTTCAGATATTATCTTTAGTGATTCTTAATTAGAATAACACTTTACAAAACAATAACATTAATGCACTAATCTTTTCTTTTTTTTTTTTTTTTTTGCTGAGGAAGATTAGCCCCAATCTAACATCTGTGCCAGTCTTCCTCCACTTTATACGTGGGTTGCCACCACAGCATGGCTGACAAGTGGTGTGGCTCTGTGCCCAGGATTTAAACCTGCGAACACAGGCTGCTGAAGCAGAGTGTACCAAAGCCAACCACTAGGCCATGGGGCTGGCCCCAATGCACTAATATTTTTGCACCCCCAAATTACTTGCTGTTTCAGTCAATAAAGAACCCTTGTGATTTGATTCTAATTATTGAATTTTGATTCTAATTATTGAATTTCTAATTATTGAATTATTGAACTAATTTTTGAATTTTTATCAGGTTTACCATGGCTTTTCAACTGTTTAATTATAATGTATTTGATGTATATTCAATAAACCTTATATTTTTTGTTCTCAACATAAAAGGTTTTCTCAAGAGAATAACTGGCATTTAATGATATTCTTATTGCCAAAATATGCAACCTAGGCATATCCAGAGTGAAACTTATAAAATGACTTTATATAAGCCAGTAAATAAATAAATAGAATGCTGATTCTAAAATTTCTGGGACAGGATCTTAGGGTGTTAATTAATACAATCAGTATAAAACAATGAATTATTTAAAGAAGTATTCAATATTTGTGCACCAAACCTAAGGAATATTTCACCTGGACTAATTTTTTAAATGATGAAAACTAAAAGGAAAAGGAAAAAAAAGAACAACAAAGCCAAGATTAGTAAAAAGAGAGAAACAGATAAAAAAAGAAAATGAATGAATTCATTAAGAATGACAAAAAGAAGGGGACTAGGCTTAAATAATGAAATAAATCAATAAATCAATAAAGGTTAAAAGAAGAAAACAAGAAAGGAAAATAAGAGACAAATGAGAAGGCAACAGAAAGAAATGAGGTAGAAATGAAGCAAGTGCTAGTGAAGGTAATAGGCAAAGTAAATTGCAGAGCCTTCACAGGAACTGCACCCCCACCAACTGGCTGCAGCCACCCAGAGCGTGAAAAGATTGAACTTGGACAAGCTACAAAGAGAGACTGAAGAAGCCTCATCTCTTGATGCAAAGGAGATGTGGACTGACAGAAAAATCATGACTGTCAAAAGGGAAATAATAGAGGAACTCAATCTTTATTGATATAAATAATCATTTCTTGATTGAAAATGTCAGCATGGTTAGAGCCATTGGCAAGGGCGGTCCTTACTGTCTGATAAGTAGCTAGTAAGAAATTTTCAGGTGACTTCTCACTAACCTATTTTAGTCTTGAGAAAAGGCCCATGTCAGAAGATTCTGGCAGTTGTTAGCTCTATCCTTGATTACTCAAACACTTTGTTCTAGCCACAATTAAACTACGGAGAATCACCAATTTTAAGATGAGCCAATTAGCAGTTAAGATAGCATAAAAATACAACTGGTTTTAAAATACACTGCAATCAATGGCATAACGTATCTTTTTAAATTATTAAATTTTCCCCAGTCAGTAAAAAGTGATACCCGGTTTTATCTGAAAGGACATTAGTCAAAGAGACAGTTATCAATTTCTTATATGGAAAATAATGTAAGCAATCTGAAGAAAAACAAAAGACTGCATAGACAATGAAAATGAATTGATTTTATGAATAAATTAATAGCTATATCAACGTTTGAAAACTGACAATGCTGAAAAATAATATAGTCAAATATTTTTAACAAAATAATAGTGAAAAGAATTCCCTGAAAAATAATTAATTGCTATGTAGCTGCTACATGCAAGAATATTAATTACTGTCAACACCTATTCTTCCCTCAATCTTCTCATTAAGTTTAGGAAGTAAGAACTCTTAATGAACAAACTAAACTTAAATAGTGTTTGAAAGATGTTGGAAATTGTTGAATGGATGTGGCATGGGCTAAACTAGAAATATCTACAAACCTAAGAGTTAAGAAAAATTAAACAGGACAAAACTAGACAAACAGGAAAAGTAAATATGAAACCCAAAAGAAGCCTTGTCAAATGTTAGTGTTAGTGTTATTTGATCTAGTATTATTTTATATTTGATAAGTCATGCTTAATCTATTTCTTAGTATATTGTTCTTCATTTTTTCCTTTCATTTAACTGCTACTACCAAAGCTACAGAAATATGTTATAGCCAAAAAGTAAAATTTTATACTCTAAATATAAAAAAGAACAAGGTTGCTTCAAATATTTGTGTAATTGTGGTCTATAACAGTAAGACAGCAAAAGGTGTATGAAATAATTGATGATGAAGTACAAGATTATATTTGAGTAATCTATGAATGGGAAAATTAGAAAATCTAACACGTGATCAATGAATGTTAGAAATTAGAACTACAACAAAATAAACATATGGTAAAAATTAAAGGTAGAGTTATTTTCTAAAACATAAAAACCTTGGAAATTACTTTAGCACTTTATTGGAGTCTGTGTCCAGATAAAAATCAGGTTGAAAAGGTAAAACAGGTGAAGACTAAGTGGAAAAGTGAAAGATTTTATATTTGAAAAAGGCATTATTCGACATATAGAGAGCGCTTAAAAAAGGGGAATAGAGAAATATACTAAGGTGGCAGGTAAGGTAGAGGCATAAGGGACTCCAAGTGTGAAAAGAACATAATTATGAAAAAGTATGTGACAAAATGCCTATTGTTAATAAGAAACGTTAAGGAAACATCCATTTTAAATGGTCTTTTAATGCAAACAAAATCCTACATTAAGCAGTGATCAAAGTACAGGAAATTCTACATCTAACTGACAAATTGGTTTGAAATAAGTCAAGGCCTGAAAGGTTTTTCCAAAACATATGAAGAAACTCAATAATGAAACTATGAAATTTATGATCACGATACATAATTTAGTTTTACATATGGCGAACTCATCAAAATGACTCACGTCATCAGGATTATGTTGTCTCACACCCTATGAGCTTGGCACTGCATAACTAAAATATTGGGAGGTCTGCTATGTAAATACAAAGTATAAATATTTCCCAAACCTTGTGAAAACCAGATTTCATTTTTAAATGGTATATTATTTGCATGTCCAATTTGCATAACTGGGAAATTAGGAGAGTTATGTCCAGTCTGGTTCACCCATTCGATTGTAAGCTTCTGGAGGACCAGGACATTGTACTAGTGCCTCCTCCTTTCCGTGGTCATATTAGTGACAATTTCCTTTGGCATTTTCTCAATAAAAATTTCATGAATGAATAAAAGCAGAGATTTGCACTAAAATGAATAAGAGAGTTAAGTGTTAGATTAAACTATGTAATTTAATTTTATCAAATTATGGAGATTTTGATGAGAAAAATATACTTTTAGGTCAGCAAATTTTAATATTCTACATGTGGGAAGCCACCTTATGTACAGGTAAAAGGTAAATTTAGAAACCTTGAATGGACTTTTACTTACATCAACAATAAATATACAAAACTTGTTGTCCACAATAAATATAGTATATTAAAATACAGTTTCCAATAAAAGTTAAATAACGGTTATGCATGGTCATGGCTGGGGTAGGATCAACTGCAAAGCTAGCTGGATGTTCAACAACAGGAAGTCTTCAGACCTGCCTAGTTAGGGACTGCAAGGAAAAATCCAAACTTATCACAGAGAACAGATCTGAGATCAAGGGCCAATTGTTAAGGCAGACAGAGAGGGAGGGAGGGAGAGAGAGAGAGAAGGGAGATGGGGATTGAATGCAATAGTGTATCTCTCAATTCAAATGATTCAATCAGGTAAGTTAGGCACAAGAGCTAGAATTCAAGCTATGGTTGAATCCAGTCAATGATTGGTGATTTTGAGAACCTGGCCAAGGGCTCTAAATCAGAACTAAGAAGAAGAACTCAAGTTTGTAAACAGGGCAAAAGTGGGGGAAAATAGGTAATAAACAGGGCAAATGTGGGGGAAAATAGGTAATAGTGACCACTGGGCTATTGGCCTGTCATACGTCATCTCTAATGTACTACAATTCCTATTTGGAGCTCTCAGTAAAAGAGATCTGGACACGGATGGTGGAGACAGCAACTCTGGCTGGGACTGGAGCCCTGGTCTTGAAAGGCGATTCACTGTAAAGTCCCATTAGGCTAGATACGGGATTAGGAGATAGATGCACAAGACTGACAAATCCTTCTTTCTTCTGTGTCCTCATTTCTACTGTCTTTGCCCTAAACGAGTCCATGACCTGAACCTATATACATTTTGAAATAACCAAAAAAAACACACAAAAACCCAGTTTTATCTGTGCCTGAGCATTTACCTCTTATTTGACCCAAATGTATACATAACATCATTTAACATTCATCTTCTCTAAATGATGGTAAACTTTAGTTACATTTTCAAACAACTTGGAAATATCAAGATCAGAGCACAGAGAACAACCACCTAAACAGGAAACAAAGAAAAATAATAAGGCATTTGCAATTGATGTCATTATCAGATCGGTAGATTTAACATATGGGAACTGGGAATTGAAAGATTTCAGTGACTACAGTTTGGAGTAAGAACAGGGTTTGCATTTTGCAGTGTACTGCAGCCCCAGAAGACTTGAATTTTTCCTTTAGAAACGTGAAATGTACTTTTATACGGGTCTTTGATTTCTTCCAAATTTTCACAGGTTAGAAAACATTTCATTAGTGAACTGAGACACAGGAACTCGAGCAATAAGACACAAGCAAAATTAAATGGAAATTGAGGCTTAATGAAGCATGGTCCAAATAAAGACAGTATAAAAGAAGCATTTAACTGAAAGTTAATCAACAAAATGAAGATTGTTTTCCTAAGAATGAAAGAAGAAAAGCTAAGTTAAATTTTCCGCATTTAGTAAGTTTAGAGCCATACGGCTAGTATCTTAAGCCCATCTAAAGGGATTTCACTGGAGAGACATAATACATGCAGTTACTCTCCTTCAGGCACTGGTTAGACTAGATGTTGAGAGGAACAAATTTAGGAAACTCATTAAGTTTACCTTATATAGGAATCGTCACGCATAACAGCATTAGAAAAACCAGGTAAATCTACATGCTTAATTTTAAAATATATTAACCTACCTGGCACTGTCTTTTTGGAACAAAAGGCAACTATAGGAGAAGGACTAATTAAACGCAATAATACACATTTCAAAATAGGTTGTCTAAAATCTAAGGGAATGTCCAGCATTTTGATGTATTTTTAAAAATTGTTTTAACCTATAAGTGCACACACATACTGTGTCTTCTAAGGTTATTCAACAAGTATTGACAGATATTTTTCCTCTGGGTGAATATTATAACATTAAAAAGAATAAAGTACATACTTTTCATCCTGACTTATTTAAAAAAACTACATAGCATTTAAGAAAGGGATAAAAGGTAAAATATCGCAAAATAAGTTAGAGATATTCCTTAAAGGTTTAACTTAAGGGTGTTATTTGTTTAAAAATGCTAGAATAGATCAATTATATTTACATTTTAAATATCTATCCAAACCACATATGGATATTAAATAAATCAATGATATAAATTTCTAAAGGCCCCCTAATCCATAGCAGTGGTATCTCCAACATTAGTTAACCAGAGTTTCCTAAAGATCTGGGCTCCTTTCTCACCAAATAAAACCAATCCTTCTATAACTCTTGGGTGCACTTGAGAGACCTAGCTCAAAAGGGAGAATCCTCCAGTGAGAAAAAGCAGAGCTCTTTGTCCTAAATTGATACAAATTTAACTGGACCCTCAGTCTTTCTGTATAAAATCAATAGAACTGGTGATTTCTTCAATGTTGCATTACAACATTGCCAATGTAAAAAGAAAAAACAAATAGTGGCTCTATCATCCATTTTTATTGAACAAAAAATAAATGAGGAAAGAAGAACAAGAGAAAGCTAGGGAGGGAAGCAAAGTTTGGCTTTGTTCAAGCTTTTATCAACATTAATATGTAATGACCACGATGTTTGATTTCAAAGGCCTAATGTCACATTTTACAAAGCGCAGCATGCCCATCCATAGGAAGCACTCAATTGCATTAGATACACCGAACAGTAAGAAACTATGTATACCACAGATGTCCACACACTCATCTCTGGAACCTGTGAATATGTTATCTTACAAGGCCGAATGGACTTTGCAGATGTGATTAAGGTTTATAGACTTGAAGATGGGGAGGTTATCCTGGTTAATCCAGGTGGGCCGAACCTAATCACATGAGTCCTTAAATGTGAAGAATCTTTTCTGGCTGCAGTCAGAGAAAAATGTGACAATGGAAGACGGGTCAAGTGATGTGATGTGAGAAGGACTCAACTGACCATTGCTGGCTTTGAAGATGGAAGAAAGGACTGTGAGCCAAGGAATGTGGACAGCCTCTCAAAGTTGGAAAAGGCAAGGATACATTCTCCCCCAGAGTCTCTGGAAAGAAATGAAGCCCTACCGGCGCCTTGATTTTAGCCCATTGAGACCTGTGTGCAAATTTTGATCCACAGAACTGTAAGAAAATAAATTTGGATTAAGCCACTAAGTTTGTGGTAATTCGTCATGGCAGCAGTAAAAAACATTATACTCTGCAAAAGGCTGGGAGCAGGTGACTCATTTAGAAAATACATCTGGAATAAAAGGCACGTGTAAATATTAGATGTGAATGAGACTTCCTCTGCAGTTAAAAGATAACTCAAACTATGTGATTGTTTCGTTCAATATTCTTGTTTCCTGGTAGAATTTATGATAAGGTCAGAATGAGAACTAGAATTAAGAAACTATGAACTAGACTCAGGGTAACTGTACATTTGTCATTCCTCATGTACCTGACATTCACCAAATCGGACACGTAAGGTTAGAAAAAGGAACAGAAAGACTGTTATAGGGGTTTGGGGTGTGAGGTTCAATACTATAAAGTTTTAGAGTGACACTTTTAGAAAGTAGTAAAGTTATTAGCCAACTAGATTTATTAAGATAATGGTTATGACCACAATCTAAGGAGAAGATGATAGAATACAGATTTATCTAGAATGCTCCCATTTGGCCATCATTAGTAGGAAATCAGATTTTTTCATTGCATTGGAAACTCTTGAGTGGTTTTGCTTAGAGAAGAAATAATAAGTGATTACAATCTAAATTTGTCATTCAAAAAAAGGAATGTGCTGTTATTCTAGCAATACAAACAATGCAATTAAACACTGCTAAATGAGATGCAATTGTCTTATAATGAGAAATTAAGAGACTAAATACAGACATTACCTGTGTAATTGTAGGCAAATGAGCAGGGTATGTATAATATTTACTTGTTCTATACAATTAGCCTCTTTTGTTGAATTATTTGCATTCATCAATGAGGCATCATTTGAAGCTAATCAAATGCAAGGGCTTTCCCATTTTTCCAAAATATTCCTTGTGACATATACTGAAGTAGAAGTTTGTTAAACGCAGAGCTGTTAACATAGCTGTTATAGAAATAAATCAGCTACACTATGTTTCACTTAAGTGAGGAATAACTTATCAAAATAGCTTTATCACAATTAATTCACCTTCAGCAGAGAGCAGTGTTATATTTATAGCTTGTGATAGCACATTTGAATAGCAGACAATTTTGATATGCTTGCATTCAATATGGGATGAGTTAGAATACTCAGTAAGTCATTTCAAATTGCTAAAGGCATTCAGATAAGCAGATACGTATACCAAAATTAGAATTCAATTAGAACACTGAGGTGAACGTCCAAAAGAGTATTTGAAAGCATCATGATTTTAATGTAATGGCTCTGACTTCTTTAATTTTTTCATTATAAGATGCTTGTTGCCCACAAGGAATTCACAGCCTAATAATGGAGATATAACTACCACATATTTATTTATAAACAATAACAATAATGATAAGCACATAAAAATGACTGCAAGTGTCAAAAAACACATTTGTAAACAACCATAGCTGTAAGATATACAAAAATACATACACATGCGTGCAGGTATGTGCGAGTGTGTGTGTGTGTGCATGCGCATGCACGTGTATGCAAATATTTGTTATTTGTAAAAAGGATGCAAGGTCAAAAAATTCATTTTATTAAGGGAATGTTGGTATGTTGTGGAGTAATAAAAGGAAAATGTTAGAAAAGAGAGAAAAAGTAAAGCACAAATGTTTTACCTATCTTGGATTTTGAAATACAAAATCATACTAGTTACATTCTTCAAAGTTTGTGTTAACTCACTTCCAATTTTTTTCAAATTATCCTTTTCAAGACTTGTTTTTAAAATATTTAACTTTTATTTTAATATATCCACCATGTATTCATTCACTTTTCAACAATTTTTATTGAGGTCCTACATAACAAGACTGGAACTGTTCTAGACATTTGGAATATACCAATTAACAAATAATAGAAGTCTCCAGGGGCCAGCCCTGTGGCGTAGTGGTTAAGTTTGGTGCCCTCTGCTTCAGCAGCCTGAGTTTGCAGGTTCAGATCCCCAGTGCAGACCAATACCACTCATAAGCCATGCTGCAGTGGTGGCCGACATACGAAATAGAGGAGGATGGGCACAGATGTTAGCATAGGGCTAATCTTCCTCAAAGCAAAAAAAGAGGAGGATTGGCAACGGGTGTTAGCTCAGGGCAAATCTTTCTTAGGGAAAAAAAAAAAGTCTCCTGACCTCTTGAAGTTGTGAGAGCCAGAAAAATAGTTAAATGAGTGAATCCACCATATAGTATCAGAGATTAATAAGTGCTACACAGAAAGTTAAATGAAGTGATCTTTGAACTTCTTTAACTTTGGGGGTTAGGGAAGGTCTCTCTAATCAAGCGAACAATTAAGGTGATAACTGACTGACAGTGACATTGAAGAGAAAATATTATCAAGCCAAATGTTCTAGTGTTTACTGCATATATCTTTAATGAATTAACTTTTATATGAGAAAAACAAAGGCCTGGTGAAATCATCTCTTTCTGTTGCATAGTTATAAGCCTATTCTAATAACTCTCTGTACAACCAGTAGTCCATATGCTATTTTCACCATGAAATTTTCATACCAGACATCAGAATCAAAAATTTATCAGAGTATTTTTAAATAATAGAAGATAAGGCCCCTTATAAATACAATTATTATGATATAACTAGGTGAATTATAAATTAAAATGAAACTGTACATTTTTGTAATAAATTATTCTGTAAAGAAAATAAAATGAATATAGTATTTGTACATTGGGTCAAAATAAAATAAACAAAACACCAAAGTTGTAATTTTGTAAAATCACTAAAAGACGGGTTAATGGAAAACTAATACATTTTTTAAGAAAATTTTTGTTTAGACTTTTCAAAATCCCTTTTTTTTTTCTGGCTAGCATGTTAGAGTTATCCAAACAAACATTACATGTAGTAAAACTTCATTCATCCTTGTCTTGGATTCTTTTGTTTCTACGTTTGCATGTATCAGTAAGGCCTATGCTCTGATGTATGGAGTTGGGCTATGTGACTTGGTAATATCTCTCTCTGTTGAATTGCACAATACAGATGCAGGCCTGGGAAAGAACCTGGCTTCTGTCTATATATCCTTGTGAATAAACAGGGAAGCCCTTAGGAATACTAAGGGAGGAAAAAATATATATATATAGTTTCAAAAAGGCAAAGAACCATGGGTAAAGCATCATAAGAGAAAGAAGATGTCACACAGATGAAAGGGCTCACGTAACATTCAGTATCAGGTGTGTAGGCTGTGCTCTGCACAAGGGGTCTAGCCAAAGGGTGATGGGGGTGGAAATTCAGCCCATATCTCACTCAGTGAGATCCGCATACCCAGAAGAATGGGTTCCTTTTCTCATTTGCACAAAGACATCCTTCACTTTTCTTTTTTTCCAGCTTTATTGGGATATAACTGACACATAACATTGGGTAAGCTTAAGATGTACAACATGTTTATTTGACACACACATATTGTGAAATAATTACCACAATAAGGTTAGTTAATACCTCTATCACCTCACATAATTGATATTTTGTGTATGGTGAGAACATTTAAGATCTACTCTCTTAGCAACTTCCAAGTATATAATACAGCATTGTTAACTGTAATCTATACATTAGATTCCCAGAATTTATAAATTTTCTAACTGTAGGTTTTTACCCTTTGACCAACATGTCCCAATTTCCTCCACACCCCCAGTCCCTGGCAACTACCATCCTTACTCTCTGTTTCTGTGAGTCTGGCTTTTTTAGAATCCACATAAAAGTGATATTACACAGTATTTGTCCTTCTCTGTCTGACTTATTTTACTTAGCATAATGCCCTTAAGTCTATCCATATGGTCATAAATGACAGGATTTCCTTCTTTCTCATGACTGAATAATATTCCATTATACATATAATAACACATCTTATTTATCCATTCATCCATAGATGGAATATTAGGCTATTTGTATATCTTGGTTATTATGAATAATGCTGCAATGAACATGAAAGTGCAGATATCCCTTCAATTTATGATTGATTGTCTCAAGATATTTTCTAATGTCATGTTTGATTTCTTCTTTGACCCATTGGTTGTTCAGGAGTCTGTTAACTTCTGCATATTTGTGAATTTTCCAGCTTTCCTCCTGTTATCGATCTCTAATTTCACACCACTGTGGTTGGGAAAGATACTTCCTATGATTTCAATCCTCTTAAATTTGCTAAGTCTTATTTTATGACCTATGATATGATCTATCCTGGAGAATGTTCTGTTTATGCTTGAGAAGGATGTGTATTCTGCTGCTGTTGGATGAGATGTTCTGTATATGTTTGTTAGGTTCATTTGGTCTAAAGTACAGTTCCAGTCCAATGTTTCTTACTGATTTTCAGTCTAGATGATATATCCACTGCTGAAAGTGGGGAATTAATGTCCCCTACTATTATTGCATTGTTGTCCACTTCTCCCTTCAGATCTGTTTGTATTCACTTGATATATTCAGGTGCTCCAATGTTGAGTGCATGTATATTTACAGTTGTTATATCTTCTTGATGAATGGACCCCTTCATCATTATATAATGACCTTCTTTGTCTCTTGTTACCATTTCTGGCTTAAAAAATCTATTTTGTCTTATATAAGTAGAGCTACCCCTGCTCTCTTTTTGGTTTCCATTTGCATGGAATATCTTTTTCCATACTTTCACATTGAGCCTATGTGTGTCCTTAAAGCTGAAGTTGATCTCTTGCAGGCAGCATATAGTTGGGTCTTGTTTTTTGATCCATCCAGCCACTATATATGCCTTTTGATTTGAGAATTTAATTCATTTAAATTTAGAGTAATTACTGATAAGCAAGGACTTACTAATACCATCTTATTAGTTGTTTTTGGCTGTTTTCTAGTTCCCTTGTTTATTTCTTCTTCTCTTACTGCCTTCCTTTGTGAATTGGTGATTTTCTGTAATAGGATGCTTTGATTCCCTTCTTGCTATCTTTTGTGAATCTGCTGTAGTTTTGTGGTTCCAATGAGGCTTACATAAAATATCTTACACATATAACAGTGTATTTTATGCTGCTAACAACTTAACTTCAATTGGAAAAAAAAACTCTACTCTTTTACTCCCCTCCCTCTTTTATGTTTTTGATGTCTCAATTTATCTCTTTTTACATTGCGTACTCATTAACAAATTATTGTAGGTATAGTTATTTTTAATACTGTTGTCCTTTAACCTTTATACTACAGTTAAATGTTTAACACACAGCCATATTATAGTATTGGAGTATTCTGAATTTGACTATATACTTAGGCTTACCAGTGTTATTTATTTTCATGTTACTAATCGGTATTCTTTCATTTCAGCTTGAAGAACTCCTTTTAGCATTTTTGTAAGGCAGGTGTTGTGGTGTTGAACTCCCTGGGTTTTTTTGGTCTGGGAAAGTGTTTATCTCCCCTTCATTTCTGAAGGATAACTTTGCTAGATAGACTATTCTTGGTTGGCAGTTTTTTTTCTTTCAGCACTTTGAATATATTATCCCACTCTCTCCTGGCCTGTAAGGTTTCTGCTGAAAAATGTGCTGATAGCCTTATGGGGGTTTTCATGTAAGTTACAAGCTATTTTCTCTTGCTGCTTTTAAGATTCTCCCTTTGTCTTTGATTTTTCAGTTTTATTATAATGAGTGTTGGAGAGAATCTCTTTAAGTTGAGTCTGTATGGTGTCCTATGAGCTTCATGAACTTGGAAATCCAAATCTGTCTCTAGATTTGGTAAGTTCTCAGCCATTATTTCTTTACACAAGCTTTCTGCCCTCCTTCTCCCTCTCTTCTCCTTCTGGAACTCCAATAACTTGCAAATTATTTCTTTTGATGGTATCCTATAGATCATGTAGGCTTTCTTCACTCTTTTCCATTCTTTTTTATTTGTTCTCCTCTGACTGGATAATTTCAAAGTTCCTATCTTTAACTCATAAATTATTTCTTCTGTTTGATTCATTCTGCTGTTGATGCTCATTATTGCATTCTTCATTTCATTCATGGTATTGTTCAGCTCCAGAATTTGTTTGGTTCTTTGTTTACTGATTTTTATTTCTTTGTTAAACTTCTCATTCTGTTCATGTATTGCTTTCCTAATTTTGTTGAATTGTATTTCTGTGCTTTCTTGTAGCTCATTGAGTTTCCTTAAGACATCTATTTTGAATTCTTTACCAGGAAAATTCCAGATCTCCAGGTCTTTGGGATCAGGTACTAGAATATTATTGTGATCCTTTGATGGTATCATGTCTCCTTGAAATTCTGCATTGCCGTCTTCTGATTGAAATAGTAGTCACCTCCTCCAGTCTTTACTAACTGCTTTTGGGAGAGAAATAACTTCTAACAGCCCTGATAGTCATTCTGAGGCTTTCTTGGATCTTCTATGGATACATCTGCTTCATGCTTCTTCCTCCCTCTTGTGGCAGAATTCTTAAGCTTACATGCTTTCTCTTAATCCTGCCATACACTGGGCCAGGTACTGACAGTCTCCTTTTTATTTTCCCAAAGGTGGTGCTAAAGCTCAAGTCTGTGGTCTCTCCCTGGCCTACAGGTTCAGGCCAGGTTTATGAGCAGGTCCACTAGCTTTCTCCCAAAGCTTGTTCTTGCTGCTGCCATCTTGGAGTGCACACAGGGAGCTGGCCACAGGGTGGGGGGGTGTGTCTGGGTGAGGTACATGGAGTTCTGAGGGTTCCTGTGAGCCAGCTGGGGAGATTTGCAGGTGAGGTGTCCCCAACAGCTTATGGGTGATCTTCTTGATAGATGACACAGTTAGTAGGATTCTCATCCCTTCAATGCCCTCCAAGAATCTTATTTGCTGCTTTCCCAGACTCTTATTGCCCCTTCCCCCTGTCATGCAGCCCTTGATTCAGGGGCTGATTTGATACTCTGGATGGGGTGAGAGAGAAATGGGCCTCTTTGGCAGTCTTCTGCAGAGCTGGGGAAGCCAGGCACTCACTCACATGCTGTCACTTTCCCCCACAGTAGGAATCACATGCTAAGAAGATCCTTCTTGGCCCTAAGCTGTGTCGCCTTAGGGGAGGAGTAATGACAGTAAAGTCAAACTGTTCCTGTTACATTCTCCAATGTGTCTAAACTCATATTTTTTTGCTCCAATGTTGTGCTGGAACTTCTCCTCTGGAGACCTGAACTTCTACAAATGTTGTCTTGTCTGTGGGTGACTGTCTAAGATAGTGTTTCCTAGAGGCTGTGGGACTGCAGCTGAGAGGGGCTGGAGTCAGCTCTTGGGTCACTGCAGTGTCCACAGCAAGGGCCAAAGTCCGTCTGCCTGTTACCCGACACATGGGTGGACAAGACTCCTCCCTGGTCCACTGGCATATGTTGCTGGGTCCCACAACTCCCACAAAAGCACTTTTGTCTGTGGATGGATGCCAAATTGTTGTTATTGGCAGGACATGAAAAAGGGACGTTTTATTCAGTCATGATAAAGATGTCGCTTCATCTTTTGCCCTTCTTAATGACTGTAGTGCCACAGACTATAGCAAACCACTAGTCTGGCTAGATTGGATTTTCTCCTTCTAAGATCATGTAGGAGTGTTTTTAGTATTCTGTTGCTAAACCACAACATTTTATCTTGAGAGAAGTGTAACAGCAGGCAGGAACTGGTTTTAATGGTACCCACCTTAGTCTTTTCATAGTCCTTAGCACAGGACTAGAGCAGCTGCAAATGGCTTGCATCATATTGGTCAGTGTTTCTGTGAGTACCTGCATGAATAACATGCACTCTCATCTTTTCTTTTTTCTTCTTCCTCATGAACAACACTCATACACATCTGATTGAATACATTTAAGAATCCCCTTTGATTGAATCATTTGATCTAGCAAGACAGAATGTTCACAGGCCAAGTCAAAAAGAGAAGAGTGAAAGGAAATATGGGGAGGAAAGAAGGTTGAGAGAGGCAATTTATAGTTGTTTATGACGTAAATACTGACATCAAAACTCTAAAATATAATTGCTTAAATTTATAGAGGTAAAGCTGGACATGTGTACATAAAAATATGCTCTATTATTTGTAAGCAAGAAATCAAAGGCACAAGTCATATTGTGCTACAGGGAAAAGGCAATAAGGGATATAAGAGTAGAAAAATGTTCAGAACTGATTAATGAATATTAATACAGGAAGGATTCATTAATCACTCTGCCATCTGCAAAATAACAGGCCTAATTACTGTGTACGTTCTAGCCCCTCACTACTCAAAGTGTGGTCCATGGATCAGCATTGTCACCATCACCTGGAAGCTTGTTGGAAATGCAGAATCTCAGCCCCAATTCCAAACTTATTGAACTGGAATTCGCAATTTAACAAGATCCCTCAGGGGTTCATATGTACATTAAATTTTGAGGAGAACAGTTCTGGAGATTCTGAATTGTCATAATAGATGATACTTCCTTTTTGTACAATTTCAAGGGATGTTTTTTTTTCATAGGCTGCCCCCAGTGTTACCTCTTTAGAACTTTTTCACCTGACCTTTTGAACAAATGAAAAGCTACAGTCTCCATGCTATCTGAGAACTTCTGGCCATTATTCATTATTATGTGTCAGAGAAGAGCTTCATCCCACCCCTAGATATACCTCAACTGTTCAAGAAAATGCAATCTCAGATACATTAAAATTGGAACCCTATATTTTTATAGCATTTAATAATTCTCAAAGTACCTACTTTCACATTCATTTGTTCATCCCAACAATGGTCCAAAGAGAATAGAGAAGTTATTATCTTCCCTTTTATGTATTTTTAGATGAGGAAATAGAATCAGAGAGACACGGTGTCATGCTAGAGGGCTCTAGTGGCAGTTGACAAGAGCAGACACTGACCATAAGAATCACAGGGAATAAATTGCAAGGGTTAATTTTAAAAAAGGCTTTAAAGTAGAAAGTAGATTTACTCGTATGTTTATTTGTTCACTCATTTATAATTTGTCTGTATTTCTTCATAGAAAGATCCAGGAGGAGAGACATGTGTGCTTTTATCCTCAGGTAGAACAGTGTTTGTTACAAGGTAGTTGCTCAATAAATATTTTAAATAAATGGATTAATGTAATACTCTCTGCCAAAACCCACAATATTAAATGCTCATATTCTGTGTCACAAGAACAAATACAATTTATTTCTTTTTTAATATCCATTAGTTACAGCTTCACTGTTGTAGTATGACTAGGGGAACTTCTTTCCCTCTTATCATTTTAAGTTCTTTCTTTGTGGTACTTAACATACCACTGTGAGGCCAAAAAGACATATTTGCCCGGAAAATAGCATCTCAGAATTTATGGCTTCAGCCCTAATGTGGTAGCACATGGAAGTCACTGACATGATAGCTTCCACAGTGGCCACCTACATACCATACTTTCTAGGATAGACTGTGAAATTAATCCATGTGGAAGAGCATATATACTTCCCTAAGTTCACTGAAGCCTTTGCCCATCGTAATGCAGTTCAGTAACTCTCTACTGAGTTCAAGAGGCTTTCTATCATTTTTGGAATGAAATTTCAGACTCTAAACATATGAGCTTCCAAAATATGTCAGTGGAGAACAAGAGGATTTCAATTACACTGGCTAAAATAGCTCTGAAAATGTCACTATATTTAGGAATATAGTGTTTTATCCCACTGGCATCTCCTAAATTATTCCATTTTCTTCTCCAATATATCAGAGGAAACAAGATATAATGAAGGATGTTCACTGGAGTTGAATAAGGGGAACTGACTATTTTAAGTTTGGCATCAGATAAAAGCTAGTATCCTGAAGATACTAAGTGTGTCTTTCTAATGTAAATGCAAATGCCTAATATAATTTGCTTAAGACATGGAGGCTTCTTCACTTTAAGACATAGCCATTATTTTAGTTTTATCAGAATTGATGGTTTAAAATGAGTATTTAAAATACATTATTAAGAACGGCCATGTGTTGATAATCATTGTACCTTGGTGATGGGTGGCATGAGGGTTCATTATACTGTTTGATCTACCTATGCATGTTTGAAAACTCCCATAATAAAAGTTAAAATGCATTCTAAGCAAAAAGTGGAATGATATAAACGTCTGAGAATAGGGAACTATACTACACCCATATGATGAAATTCTATGCAGCTTTAAAAAATTAATGCCACAAATATGTATTTATTGATGAATAATATTTGTTCTATATTCTAGGAGGAAGGAAGCATGTTTCAAAATGCTATGTATCCTACGATTTAGTTTTTCTTTTTAAATGTAATTATTGCATTTAATAAACACTAATTTCATGCACACTATGTGCTAGGCACATTCCAAGTTCCTTAGAAAGTTTAAGTCTAAGTAAATATCCTCATAACAACCACATGACTGGTAGATACTGGTATCATACCCATATGCATAATAAGGAAAAGAGAGGCTAAGAAATTTGGTCAAGGTCACACAGCTAGTAAGAGGTCATCAGGGAGGGGATGCTAGGACTTGAACTTGAACAGTTTGCTCCAGAGCCTTGGTCTTCAGCTATTACGTGATGCTGCCACTGCTAATCACATAAGTGTAAACAGACATAGTTACCTATATTGAAAAGAAAAATGCCTTAAATATTCTGTTCAGCATTAACAGTGGTTAACGATAAGTGGAAGGAACCTAGGTAGTAATTTAAAACTAATTTTTGTTTATTTCTAATTTTTCCATAACAATCACATATTACTTGTATAAGGAAAAATTAAAATTTTTTAAATACATAAAATGAACATTAGACACGATCTTATTTAGATTTTTTTTAAAGGTAAAGTGTATACATATATATATTCCCCTTCCTCTTCCTTCTCTTAGTAACCTCTGTGTCCTAGGAGCCTATGACTTTCTTGAGTCAGTCTATCTGACAATATTAGAGGACATGACAGAATAATTCACAAGTGTGTTTTGATTCAATTATCTATTGTCATGTGGAAAACTACTCCAAGATTTACTGACTTAAAACATCTCATTTGGTTTTACCCATGACTTGGTGGGTCAGGAATTCAGGAAGGGCTCATCTAGGTCATTGATATTTGATCTATGGTGTCAGCTGGAGCAGCTGATGGGGGCGAGGGGGAGGATTCACTCCAAGGTGGCCTCTTCACATTCATGTCTGTTACCTGGGTGCTTCTTGGCCTCTCTATCTCCATGTGGTTTCTCATCTTCCAGGACCTCACCATGTGGATGGGGTGGATGTATCAGGGAAGTTGTACTTCTTAAATGGTGGTTGACTTCTAAGAAGTAGGAAGCAAGAGCTACCAGACCAATGAACTGCTACGCCCAGAAAGCACTGCTTCTTTTCCCATATGAAGAGCAAGGTGGGGATGGAATGGCCTCTCTTCCTGAACATCACATCTCCCCAAAGGACCTCAAATCTCTCCCAGTCTTCCTCTTGGAAGCAGGCTGTGCAGGGCTTATAAGGGGCCTAGAGCAGATTCTCCAGACCGGCACTTCTATTTCAGCTACTCAGGCAACTGTTATTGGTTCTCTGAGCTTAGAATTTCTTTAGTGCTTTGGAATTCAAATGTGGGTCTTTGCCAAAATTCTTGGAACATTCTCTCTGTTACAGGGGATGCATGGGTTGCTAGTGCCTTGGATTATTATATGTTACTGCTTTTTTGAAAAGACTGAAGGTTTGTTGGCCTATGTGAATGATTTTTGAAGGAAGTGTAGTGACTAAATTTATCATACTGATGCAATCAGGAATGCAAAAAGCTTTGGCATATGGATCCCACTTGTCAATCTATCTTCTATAGTAAGCTGCAAAGGTTATCATTAACTGACAAATTACTATCATTTTATTTAGTTGCTAAGGATGTATTTACTTTAGCCAAATGAAGAAAAGAATGTTAAAAAAATACATTAACAGATGATGCCTTAATATTTTAGTTTGTTATATATCATCAAACATCAAATAATTCAACATCAACAAAATTTGAAAGTGGATCATGTATGAAATAGATTTAGTCACTAAGTATAATTTGTTTTGTGGACAGAAGCTATTAACATTTGCTTTTGCAACCAAGAAAATATGACTAAGAAAGCCACTAGAACAAGTAAAAAAATTCTAAAGATTAAAATCAGTATTTTCATGCATTCATTAAATGGTACTATGAAAGTATACTTAATAGAAAACTATTACTAACATTAGCTATTACGTACTGTTAAAAATAATCAAGTAGTAAAATAGTAAGACTCCATTTAAAAAAAGAAGGAAAGAAGGGAGACAATATACATCAACCTGTTAACAGGTATTGCATCAAAATGAGATTACAACTTATTTTTAAAAGTTTACTTCTTTGTGTTTAATATTATAAATAAATATGGGTTACTTTTATTACAAACATTCCATCACTCCCCCCAAAAAACAATAAGTAATTCTGGAAAGGTCAAAATTTTAATTATATATATTATTATGGCTGAGATTATCCAACAACAGCAAAAGTAATGACACAAAGATCATATTAAGTGATATAATGAGATGAATTTTATCTTTCTTTTCAAATAATTTTATTCATTTTAATGAGAACAGGCATAGAATGACATTAAAAGAAGGGTATTAGACCAGGCTAGATTGACACATTCCTTTGGTCATAATTGATTTTGCATATCCAGATTCTATTTGTAAGATATATACATAGATGTATCTTATATAGACATACATGTATATATATCTAGTCATGCTTCAATTATCTATTCAGTAAACTGTCCAGTTTATTACCCGCCAAAAAGTAAACATTGGGATCAACAGTACTAAATAGAGTTTCAAGGTCAGAAAACAATGCAACAGAAGTGAAGCAATGGAATTTGGACAAGAAGAGGTCACTGAACATTTGTTAGTGACCAATGGAGGGTGAGAGGGCAAAAAAAGATTTACTTCTGCGAAGTGTTTGGCTTGAAGCCAAACTAGAGGGGGGTAAGAGGTAAGTCAGATAAAACCTATAGAACAAATAATAAAACGTGCTTTAAGAACTTCAACATAAATGGAACTGTCGTTAGAGAGTTGGGATGAATAGAAAATAGTGGGCACCTATGAATCCCTGAAACTAGATGTGAGTAAAATAACACAGCAAAAGTGGAAGTGTTCACAGCGGAAGAGAGCAAAATACGGGTCTACAGGGGGAAATTATTCTACACATGTTTTTGCAGTTTACTTTTCTAACCGAAAAAATACATCACAGGGATCTTTTTATGAAAGATCTTTTTTACACAGAGATCTGCACCTTTATTTTAAATGCTGATGCATAATATTCTGTAGAATAAATGACCATTTATTCTTTAACCCTTCATCTAGATTGCTGACAATTTTATCTATTGAAAACAATGCTAAAATGGCTAACTTTGTGCATTCATCTTCCATCGTCTGTGTATTTTGTTTTCTTAGGAATTTAAAAAGTAGAATAATTGGGTCAAAGACTATATAAATTTTAAATTGCCATACAGTAGTCCCCCTTACCCGTGATTCCACTTTCCATGTTTTCATTTACCCATGTTCAACCATAGTCTGAAAACATTAAATGGAAAGTTCCAGAAATAAACATTTTATAAATTTTAAATTACACATTGTTCTGAGCAGCATGTTGAAATCTCTCAATGTCCTGCTCCATTGTGCTGTGTATGTGAATCACCCCTTTGTCCAACATATCCACACTGTATACACTACTTGCTACCTGTCTGTTAGCCACTTAGTAGCCACCTTGGTTATCAGATCAACTGTCACAATATTGCAGGTCTTGTGTTCAAGTAACCCTTATTTTACTTAATAATGGCCCCACAGTGCAAGAGTAGTGATGCTGGCAATTCAGATATGCCAAAGAGAAGCCGTAAAGTGCTTTCATTTAAGTGAAAAGATGGAAAGTTCTTGACTTAATAAGGAAAGAAAAAGAACTCTACACCTAGGTTGCTAAGATCTGCAGTAAGAATGAATCTTCTATCCGTGAAATTGTGAAGAAGGAAAAAGAAATTCGTGATAGTTTTGCTGACACACTTCAAACTGCAAAAGTTACAGCCACAGTATGTGATAAGTGCTTACTATGGAAAAAACATGGTGTATATGGAGTCTGGTACTATCCACAGTTTCAGGCATCCACTGAGGGTCTTGGAACATATCCCTCATATATAAGGGGGAACTACTGTAGACAGTGCCAAATATCCTCAGAGAAGGTTGTGAAAATTTTCTCTCAAACATTTTGCAATACTCATGATGCTGAATATTCTTTTATTCATTTAAAGATACTACATGCTAAGGGCTGATGCTGGGAATACATTAAGTGAGGAAAGAAAAAATCTCCTGCCCTCAGATCTTATAGTCTAATGGGGGTGGGTGAGGAAACAGAAAATAAACAAATTAACAATTTAAATACAGTCATGCATTGCTTAACGATGGGGAGATGTTCTGAGAAACGTGTCATTAGGCGATTTCCTTCTTGTGCGAACATTATAGAGTGTACTGAAGGGGAACAAAATTTGCCACCCCAAAATATGTCTCTTGAACATGAGGATTATTTTAGGCGGATTATTTCAGGCTGATTATTTTCAAGAAACAAAAGACAGAAAATTTTTCCTGTTATCTCTCCCTTAACCGCCTAAAAGAATTCAGTTAAAAACCTGTTTTAGGAAACGAGCTATCACCTTAGCATGACATGAACTATGTGGTAGACAGGGAGAGATCTAGAAAAGCCTGTTTGTTGGGCTCCCCTCTGTGTTCTTCTGTTTCTGTGCGGCCAGACACTTGTTTTCCAAACATTTTCCCCTTTTTACCTACCTGTGAATTGCCTTCCTTCCCTTTGAAGTCCCTGACTCTCCCTGCCCCCAACATCTTCTTTTCTCTTTAGCTGAAGATGGTATTTAAGGTGAAGGCTTTGGCCATTTTGGTGAGTTACTTGATTTTCCTGGATTTCTCCCATGTATACATGTTACTAAACTTTTGTTTGTTTTCTCCTGCTAATTTGTCTCATGTCAATTTAAAGCCTAGACCAGCCAGAAGAACCTAGAAGGGTAGATGAAAATTCTTCCCTCCTCTACAGTACCTACACAAACCTAGGTGGTGTAGCCTACTACAGACCCAGGATATATGGGACTAATCTTAAGGGACCACCATTGTGAATGTGAAACTTTGTTGACCAAAATGTCATTATGCAATGCAGGACTGTATATAAAATTACAGGTAGGATGAGGCAAAATAATGCGGACAGGCAGATAAAGAGTGAAGGGTGTGGGCACAAGATACTGTCTTAGGCAGAGAGAGTCTCTATAGGAATGTTAGCTATTATCATTTTCGTTCTAGTTAAGTCTGCAATGTCTACATATACCAAGGGCTAGTTCATTGCCATCTAAGATAGGAATATTTGGAAGATGGAGCTTGTTTATGAGGGTGTAGAGATGAGGAGCAGAAATGTAAACAAACCACTCAGCTGATTTACATAAACAGCATTAGCTTTCTCTATTCCAACCCTCTGAATTTCACAACCTGACTCATGCCCACTGTTGGAAGAGATGGTAATAGTAGCAATAACAGTCGTAATAGCAAAACTATCTTGAGCACTTCCACTATGCCAGACACTAGGCCAAACATGCTTCAAGCATTGCCTTATTTAATTTCTCCAAAATATCCTAGGACATCAGTCCTATCTTCTCCATTTTACAAACGAAGTCATAGATTCAGTGAAATTGCAGCTGATCTATACCACGAAGAGAGTTCATACTGTGTATCAGTTAAAAGCGTAGGTAAAAAGTAAATGAGTCAATATATTTAAAGTGCCTAGAACAATGTGTGGTACACATTAGGTGCTATAAAAATGACAACCATTATTGTAACTATTAGTTTGTATTTTCAACAAGTGTTTTTGAGTGCCTGCTATGTGGCAGTTACAGTGTTAAGTTCAGGGATGTGGTTTGATACATCCTTTTATCACTCAGAACTTACAACGGACTGTAAAAATCAGTTAATGTTAAGGCATCAAATGCTCTGAATAAAATGATCATTGTGGGCTTGTCGTTTGTTATTGATGTGATATGACACTTTTAATTTGTTAGTTCATTAATCCAATGAGTATTGATACACACAGTACTAAATACTCTGCTAGGTCCTGCAGAGAACAGATGAACAAGACTGACTTACAACAAACTCACGTAAACACATGACAATACGGTAACATGGCAAGCGTGTTAATAGAAGCATTCATTTACGATATAAATTCATAGAAAAAAATACATAGGGTTACCTTGTAAAAGATACAGTAATGCTAGTCACAAAATACCCACAAAATTCACCACTAACTATTGACATTTCTGACCTACCTATTGTTTTTGCCTCTGTTGTGAGCTAATCTTTCCTCTGTATGATTTTCAACAACATGGCCCTCTTGTCTCCTGTTATGCTCGATAGCCTAGTAATCATGGAATCACATAACTAGTGGGTGCCTTGAGAAATCTTGTTCAGTCTCTGACCCTCAGTCAGGTGGATGGAAAATCCATCCAGATCAGGCAGTGACCTTAGTGTCTGCTTTTATGTTTTACTCTATCTTGGCTGCTACATTTTGCAAGACACAGATGTCCTTATGAGTCCTAAAGTGCTCTGAAATTTGAGTATAGCAACCAAAAATAATCATTCTTTAAAACCATCCCTTAATTCTCTTTGATTCTAATGAAACTAAAATATAGTCATGCTAAGTTTCCAAAAGAAAAATCTACGATATGTAGGCATCCATCATGGGATGTATATTGAAGGAAAAACTTAAAAGAACTATTTGTGTAGAACAATACTTCAGAATGCGTGACGAATTATTACAGGAAACATGTAAGTAGTGGTAGGGACATAACACATCTATAGGAGAAATAAACATTTTGTCTTTATCATTATGTTAATTGAAATACTAAGTGAAGAATATATCCATATGTTGTAAGAACTCATATAAAACTTGCTCTAAAACACACATTTTGAAATAATGTCAATATTTTAATAAAAAACACATTACGTGATATTTTATGATTTAAAGAGTTCCCGTTCAGAGAGAACATTAACGATACTAAATTCATTGGTGCTTTCCTATCGTATTTAAGCAGAAGGATTTTAGTAAAAGAAATTTTTTCCATGTCTTATCTATAGGCTCACAGGGAGAAGGCTACAGCAAAGCTAATTGCATTCACAATGAAGTGAGAGTAGAGTGGTGCAGAGGTGAAAATTTCATTAAAACAATTACTCATATCTTTATATGCTAATTCACACATAGATGCTAAAAGCAGGAGTACCTCAATTTATAAAATATATATCAACTGTATTGGAGTACTAATGAACATCCTGCATACTTGTCTCAAGTAGGCATATATTCAAAGGATTTGTCTTGATGACAAATCAACACCCAAATTAAATTTAAAGTGTAATGCTTTTCCAGACCTACAGTGCAGTATGAATAGCCACTGGCACAATAAGCATAAAAAGCTAAACATAATACAATAGAAGCAACTCTTTTTGAGCACCTACCTTGTGCCAAATCTTGAGGATGCAAAGGTGACCAAAAGAAACCTGTTTCTCATGAAGTATATAGAGGGGTAAAACATCATTCTAGCTGGTAATATATTTTGCAAATATCACTTCTACTCCTATGAATCTCTTCTTCCACCCCTCTTCCTTTTGCTGCTACTAGGTAACACTTGTCTGGTGTTTACCACATGATAGACACAAATATTAACTCATTTAATCCTTACAGTAAACCTACAAGGTAAATACTATTAGTTCATTAGGCAATTTGCTCCAGGTTGTACAGCTAGAGTAGTGTAGGAGTGTAAGAGCTGGAATTCCAACTTTGGTATTCTGGCTGTAGTCATAAATTTCACATTCAATTGCATTTTTGGAGACTGAATTGTATAAGTCTCTGAGAAAGTCAAAATGTATACACACATTAGCCATTAGCCATGTGTTTGAGATTCCAGAGGATAAAAACAATGGGCTTTTTATTTTGGAAATTACCCTTAACATAATACTAATCAGTCCACATTATGAATATCTAACAAAGGAGAACGTTTCAATCAACTTCTCTGTGTTGGGAATAGATCACCTGATGAAAAATTTGTCCTTTCTCAAGTCTTTCCTCAAGCAAAGGATGTAGTGAAGTGAAACAATTTCAAGGCGCATGCAATGTTATTAGAGAGAATGAGTTGTTAAAAAATCAGAAAATGAATAGTGTATAATGAATAGTAAGGATTTAAAAAATATTGATTCAGTTCCTATTATATGCTTAAAGGGATCTGCAGTACAAAGGGTTAGACAAACCACTCAGGATGAAATAAGCATAACTGGAAAGGAAAAGACATGTAATGAATATACAATTACAAACCAAGATAAATGCTTTAGGGGTTGCTTTCTATGATAGATTCATAATCCAACTGACCCAGCCAGGGGATGAAAGAATTCTTCACTGAGTAACTGATCTTGACTTGAAATCTGAATGATGAACAGAAATAATCCAGGTAAAATGGCTTGGGGGCTGGGAAGATGGAATGAGGAGTGTTTCAGATCAAGGAAATATCTTCCAGAAATGGTTCTGGAAAGGTGGGAATATTGTGGCCTATTTAAAAGAAACCAGTGTATGGATGACAAGGAGAAAGGCTGAGAAAGCATGGAGCATATATGTGGCTGGAGAGGCAGGCAGAGGACTGACCAGATGTTATGGGTTGAATTGTGCCCCCCTTCAAATTCATATGTTGAAGTCCTAACATCCAGTACCTCTGATTGTGACCTTATTTGAAAATAAGATCACCGCAGATGTGATTAGATTAGATGAGGTCATACTAGGCTAGGCTAGGCCCTTAAACCAACATGACTGTTATCCTAATCAAAAGGGGAAATCTGGACACAGAGATATGCATAGAGGGAAGGTGATGTAAAGAGATGCAGCAAGAAGTTGGCCCTCTACGAGCCAAGGAGAGGGGCCAGGAACAGATCCTTCCCTAGTGGCTCTCAGAAGGGACAAATCCTACTAACACACTGATTTCAGAATTCTGACCTCCAGAACTGTGAGCAAATAAATTTCTGTTGTTTTAAGCCACCCCATTTGTGGTATTTTGTTATAGCAGCCCTAGGAAACTAATACACCAGGCAAGGCTGTAGATTTTGGCCTTTATATTTAAAGCATTGGGAAGCTAAGCGTGTGTGTGTGTGTGTGTGTGTGTGTGTGTGTGTGTGTGTGTGTCTATGTCTCCTCATCTCTTGGAGAGTTTTTAACATGGTCATATCTTTCCTTTGAAAAGCTGATTTCAGCCAAACTGCGGCAAACAGTTTGGAGGACACCAAGGAATCTAGGTGAATCATGATAGAAGTTTGTTCCAGGGTGGTAGAAATGGAGGAGAGTTGAGGAATTTGAGAACTACTTAGGAAGAAAAGTATTGAAAATGGGAAAGGAGGCAGAGGGAAAACAGTGAACATTTAAAGTTCTTATTTTGCGTCAGGCATGATTCTAAAATCCTTACTGTATTTAAACTCATGTAATCATCTCAGCAACTCTGGGGACTACTCATCTTACGAATGAGGCAATAGGCACAGGAAGGTTGTGACTTCCCCAAGGTCACACAGGTAATATGTGTAGACCTTGAATATAAACCCTGAAAGCCAGTCTCCAGAGCTGTTAACTACTCTATTATGATCCTTTATGAAGATTCTTTATTTTTTGCCTTGCCAAGCTGGGTGAATAATGAAGTCATTCACTAAGAAAATAAAAAATAAAGGTGACTCCATAGGCCATGGAAGATAATGAAGCTGGCCTTGACTAGATAAAGATACCTTTAAAATAGTCAAGTACACCAGTGAACATATAGATGTGCAACCCAGAAATCTAACTTATAAATACAAATTTGTACTCAAAAGCTCATAGATGATTGTTGAAGGCATAGGTGGAGATCACACTGCCTGGGAAGAGACTTCTGAAAGAGAAGAGAAGGTGGCCAAGGACTGAGTCTTGAGTACATCTCACATTTAATGGCCAAAAAGAGAAGGTGAGTTTGCAAAGAAGACAGAGAAGGAACAGCCATGGTGATAGGAGGAAAACCATGAGAGTGCAGTGTCATATATGTCAAAGGAAGAGGGGATATGGTCTACAGTGTCAACTGCAGCTGTGAGATGGGGCAAGCTATGTTGAAAAATGGTTTTGATTTGCTGGCACAACCATTGTTGGGGACACCAGAGAGAGCCTTTTCAGGTGAATGATTGGAGCAAAAATCAAATTGAAGTGGGCTGAGGAGTGAACAGGAAATGAGGAGATGAAGACAATGTGTATAGACAACTCTATCAAGATGATTCATTATGCAGCATTCTTCATAATAGCCCCCAAATGAAAGCAATGGAAATTTCCATCAGTTGATGAATACATTAAAAAATGTGGTATATCTATACAATGGAATATTATTCAGCCATAAAAAGGAAATGAAGTACTAACATATGCTACAACATAAATCAGCCATGAAAACTTTCTACCAAGTGAAAGAAGCCCGATGCAAAGAGCCACATATGGCATGATTCCATTTATGAAATGTGCAGATAGGCACATCCACAGAAATAGAAAGATTAGTGGTTGCCAGGAGTTGGGTGCGAGGGAGAATAGGAAATGACTGCTAATGGGTACAAGATGTCTTTTTTGGGGTGATAAGATATTCTGGAATTAGATAGGGGTAATATTTGCATAACTTTGTGAATATACTAAAAATCACTGCTTTGTATACTTTAAAATGGTGGATTTTATGGTATGTGAATTATATCTAAAAAATTCATAAGAAAAATGATGTCTGGTTATGAAGGACATGAGTGAGACTAGGTGGTGGTTGGAGAGGTATGTGGCATTGAGGTATCTCTTGTCATGGTTCAATAACTGTCGAGAAAGATAGGTTATATGGGTCAGAACTGTTATTCCCACCTTTTCCTTTTTTACATCTGCGTGTGATTTACCACCAAGAGGGGGCTTCAGTAAGCCAGGAGTAAAAAGCCTTTACTAGATCATGAAGCTAGAATGCAAAGCAGCCAAAGGAATCTGACCAATAAAAGACCTTGGAGACTTATGAGGGTGAGACACTTCTTCAGCAAGATGCTGATGAAATAACTTGCAACAACAAGAGGTGTTCTCTCCCATGTGACTAAATCAGCAATGGGAGAGTCCGATGTGGGTGTTTTCTCCTGACTAGAAGGACTGTAGGACAAACCCGTAATTGGGAAGATTGCACCTCATTAAACTAGTACGTTCCAGAAACTTTAGTGAAACTTGGATAGTACCACAGTTTGAAAGGTAAAATAGGTTTTAATTTCAATCCAGCAACAATATTTGCCCCCAGAGAGCTAAAGGGGCAACAATTTTCTATAAGTAAAAATTCGTTTTATATTCTTCATTCTGTGGTCTCCATATTATTAACTGTATTACTGCTATAGAATGAAGCCACCCCATGTTTTCACTAGATTAAAAAAAATCACATCACTGAGAGAGTTGAGAGATGGCATACGTCTTGTGATTAACATCAAATAAACTAACCCTCTTCAATAAGGCAAAAATATCAGGAATGGGTTCTCCCAAGGTCTCAAGAGAGTAGAGAGCAGAAGATATGTGGCCCCTTAACAACTTCTGGTACTTCAATTATGCTATATCAGGATTAGCACTATATTTTCCGAGTGGAGTTTGGAAATTGTCATCCACTCAGAGATATATTGGTACTTCAGAGGCAATTGTGTTTAGGGCAGAGATGCTAGGAAAAGGTACAGCCGGGGAATAGAAAGGCAGCAATAAAATAAAAGTTAAAAATTGATTTCTATGGTAGATGTACAAAGCTTCCTATTTTTCCTTATAACAGCAAATGAAATATTATACAAAATGTATTCAGCCTCAAGTTCCAGTATACATGGACATAGTTGTCCTGGATTTCCTTAATACGGATGGTGCATTGACCTGTAAAACTCAACTTCATCAGTGCCGACTGGTTCTCTTAGTTTACCCGGTAAAATCAAATTGATGGTGCAGCATATTATATGGCTTATTAAACAAACAGATTTGCCACTTTGCTAAACTGCTAAGGTGTACCATCACATTGTTAAGCAGAATATGAATATAAAATGCTTTAGATCTACTAATAAACCAGGATCCTCCTACCAAGGACATTAGTGGATTCAGGCAGACAGCAAGAGAAAATTTGGCACAAGACTAGAGAGAAAAAGAGAACCCTTTCTCTCCCAACACAAGGGCATGGCTGAGATGTGCACAATGTTGATGACAGATGCTGTTATCTTTTCAGACAGACTTTCTCTTATTTTTTCACTTCCTCTCCCCATCTTTTTTGGGAAGGTGCCAACGCTACATGGCTTACAAAGATGCTGCTATCTAGAGGTACCCAGTAGCTGAGAAAAGTGATTTTGTGAAATACCTCTGGGAACCCCTGACAGAAGCTTAGGAAAGTCCATTTAAGCTGAGCAGTTCATGCTAGGAAAATTACATGAGAGAAAAAGTTGTCTGACATATTGGAACTTGGCTAAATTATTTCTAGACATGAAGGGAACCACAAATGTGACCATCTTAATCAAGTATTCTAGCTATGAAATAGCCTATTATTAATCTTGATTTTAAAAGTCACCCCGTGATTAATTGACTTGAGCTCAATAGACACCATATAGTGGTTTCATAGTGTTGCAAAGCAGACCAGACAAGAGAAAATGAATTAAAGGTCACTGTGATGAGCCAAGACAGCAGAGTAAAGAAGTGGAAGAATTATGGCCCTTATGCCTATGAGGATTGTTTTCCCTAAAACATACTGTAATCAGTGTTATACCTTTGTTGGCAGAATAAAGAAAGATGAATTATTATTTGAGAATTACAGAAGTATCTCACCCACCCAACAACATTAACGTAGATACTAGGATAAGAGATTAGCTTGGATTTTTCCTTCATTTACATGTTTGTACATTGCTTTATCCTGCTTGGAGGAAAAAGTAATCAACATTTCCACTAGTGGCAAATCAGCTTCCTGAAAAAGTTGCTTCTCTCCTAAACACAAAATTCGATGTTATGAGTTATTCATTATAAGAAGGTGAAATTTTGCAAAACATAATAAAATCAATGGATAAGTCAAAATAAAGACAGAATAATTGAACTGGTGACAGCCTCCATGATGAGATTTCAAATATTCTTCATGGGACACTGTGCTCAAAATTATTCTTGGCACATGAAAAGCTGAGGGAACAAAGACACTAGCATTCTAGTCCAAGTTATTCAAGTATTTTATTGCATGGATACAGAGTTCACCTCTTGCAAATTTAGCTTCTTCATATAAGCAATGAGAAGACTGAACTAGATAAACTCTAACCTACCTCCCAGGTTCTTTGGGACATTTTTTTTCCAAGAGCATCCTCACGAAAATGAAAATCCTTGAGAGAATTGATAACTAACCTCACTCTCAGAAAAGGATTTAGGAGGAACTAGTTAATAGCCAGCCAAGTAGGCACAAAGGGAAGGAGGTAGACAAGGGCAACTTTAGGAAGTAGAAAACTAGTCAAAACAGTCTACTTTAAAAACTTTCCTAGGGTTAGGAATTTCTTTGAACCAATCAGTTTTACTTTATAAAAGACTTATCTGGGGGGCCGGCCCCGTGGCCGAGCGGTTAAGCTCACGCGCTCCGCCTTTGGTGGCCCAGGTTTCACCGGTTCGGATCCTGGGTGCGTACATGGCACCACTCATCAGGCCGCGTTGAGGCGGCGTCCCACATACCACAACTAGGAGGACCTACAACTAAAAATATACAAGCATGTACTGGGGGAATTGGGGGAGAAAAAGCAGGGGAAAAAAAAAAGACTCATCTGACAACAAAACCAACACCTTTTTTGTAAAAGTTTCATAATTTGGAAAAAACAGTCAAAATAAGATTGCCTGTAATTTATTCATCTAGATATGATAAGAATGTTAACAACAACAATAATAACCGTGAGTATATCTGACTGTACCAGGGGTTGTCTATGGACTTTTAAAAAGTAAGTCCACTTAATCTTCATAACAACCTTATGAGATATGTAGAATTATTGTTGCTCCCATTTTTTAGACAAGAAAATGACTTTTAACATCTTTAAGATCTTATCACTTAATATATTATAAAAATTTTGCCATGTTACAAAAGTCAACAGCTTATTTCCAGTTTCTCCCTATTATAAACAGTGTAAGAATTCCCGTTTAAATACTTATAGAGAACTAATGCACTAACACATATGCCTTTGAGTAAATTCACACAGTCCACCATTTTTCTTCCCACTGGCTGAAATCCTGCCAAAGAGAGAATGAGCATTCTGATGGTGGCAAAGCAATTAACTTTTCTAAGCATGGAACACTTCTGGTAAGGCAAGACATTCCAAAAGAAGACATGTAAGATTTGTTCTAGACTTTACTAATTCATTTGAAATATTTACTGCACACTTATGCTGTGCCCAGGTAGTGTGACACTATCTCTTGACCTCACAAAGTTTAAAACCCAGTGGGGAAAGAGAAACTAGAAATTTAACAAGCAAACATTGTAACAGCAATGTTTAAGATCCTGGCCAGGGTAGGAAGTGCAGGCAGAGATCAGATCATGAAGGATTCTTTATTCAGGTGAAATCTGAACTTTATCCTAAAGTAAACGAGAAGCTTTAGAAATTTTTCTTTAAATGAATTAATAAATTTGGAAATAACTAGATAAATAAACATACAAATGAAAATGTGTTCTTTTAAACTTTTGGCCTTAGATCCGGCCCTCCTTAAATTCATATATTTCTTTCTCTCTTTCTTTCTCTTTCTTTCTTTTTAAAGATTGGCACCTGAGCTAACAACTGTTGCCAATCTTCTTTTTTTTTTTCTTTCTGCTTTTTCTCCCCAAATCCCCCCAGTATATAATTGCATACTTTAGTTGTGGGTCCTTATAGTTGTAGCATGTGGGACGCCACCTCAACGTGGCCTGAGAGCGGTGTCACGTCCACACCCAGGATCCGAACCAGAGAAACCCTGGGCCGCCATAGCAGAGCACACGAACTTAACCACTCAGCCACAGGGCCAGCCCCATGTTTTTTATTTTGAATTTAGTTTTGTATCTGGAGACCATGTAAAGTAATGCAAATCTCACTGCCGATGTCCTCAAAAGACCTGGATTGAAATTCTTCTCTGTTTTTCACTAGCTCACTTATTAACCACATACTCTAGGACATGGGTTCTCAAGCTTGAATGTGCACAGAATCATCTGAAGTGCCTGTTAAACACAAATCACTGGGCTCACCCCAGAGTTTCTGAGTCAATAAGTCTCAAGTGGGACCTGACAACTGGCATCTTTGACAAGTTCTCAGGTGATGCTGAGGCTGCTGGTCGAGGGACCACACTTAGAGTAATATTGCTCTAGACCAAGGCAATCTGAGTCTTACTCTCTTTATTTATAGAATGGATGTTATAATAACTTCCCTGCCTACTTCACAGCACTGTTAAGAAGAACAAAAGAGAAAGTGAACTTGGAAAATGTGAGCCCTTGTCAAATGTGAGATTATATTTGCCGGCAACTGCTGTGTAACTGAGGGAACTGCTGTCATTATAAACGGGACAGAGATCTCGAAATTTAGCCATGGCTGCTAAGGCTATGAAGTTCTGCCAGTGACCTGAACTTTGGCACTAATCTTTTTTTTTATTTTCTACAGTTAAATGAAAATATTTGAGAAATTGCCTAAGTAATAGCAATTGAAACCCACAAAGTTTTGTTTGCTTGTTCGTTTGTCTGTTTTTAAGTCATAAGGTTCAGTCTCATCATCTCACCTTATCCATTTTCTGCTACCAACAGATTTAACACTCATGGAGGAGGAGGCTTCAGTTCTTTCCTCTCTCTCTCTTACATTTGTCCATTTCTTTTGCTTAATAAATAATAGTTAGGCTACAGATAAGCCCAACTAGCAACAGCATCATGGGATAGAATGGTTACTTTGTGGCAGTTAAGGGACAATGAGAGTCTCTCAGTTCTATCCTTGAAAATGAATTGAACTCCAATGTGGTCACACTTTACCTAATGCATTGTCTGGGTCTGGTTCTATCTTTCGCCTAAAATCTACTGTGTCTAAAGTTGCCAGCAAATATACAGATGACCAGATAAATTTGAGCTCTAGATTTTAAAAAATGGATATTTTTTTATTATAAGTATGTCCCAAATATTGCATTAGACATACTTACACTAAAAAAGTACTTGTTTATCTGAAATCTAAATTTGTCCAGGCATATTTTTCTTTGCTGAATCTGGCAATCTTAGATGTGTCCCATTAGTAATGATGTGGTAACTCTGGCTGAGAAACGTGTATATAGAGAAAAACATGCATCCACAAGCCCAGGATGAGCATATTGGTGGATGTTACATCACAATTACCTAGAGAGCATTTTAAAAAGTACCCAAAAGCAGGCCCCACCCCATAGCAATTAAACCAGAATCTCTATAAATGGAACCAAGTCACTGACAGTTTCAGAAGCTGCACAGATGATTTTAATAAGCAGATGAGACTGAGAACTATTGAATTAAAAGAAGAAACAAATCAGTGGTTCCTAGTTATGGCTGTCCATTAGAATAGCCTGGCAACTATTAGAAATCCCAATGTCCAGGGCCGGCCCGGTGGCACAGTGGTTAAGTGCGCACGTTCCGTTTCTTGGTGGCCTGGGGTTCGCAGGTTCAGATCCCGGGTGCGGACATGGCACCACTTGGCAAACGCCATGCTGTGGTAGGCGTCCCACGTATAAAGTAGAGGAAGATGGGCGTGGATGTTAGCTCAGGGCCAGTCTTCCTCAGCAAAAAGAGGAGGATTGGCAGTAGTTACCTAAGGGCTAATCTTCCTCAAAAAAAAAAATTCCCAATGTCCAGGCTGTACCCCAAGCCCATTAACTCAGATACTCTGGGGATAGAACTTAGACATCAACTGGTTATTAAAACTCCCTGAGTGACTACAATGTAGAGCCAAGGATGGAATCATTAGTTTATAGTCAACTTGTCATATTTGCATGGGACAAATTGAGGATCTAAAAGTGTTGGAAGAGTATCATATAAGCTTACAAATTGTTGCATACAGCGCAATATAAAATTTTGATTTTCTAAATTTCACAAAAGCATATTCCTGGTTACTTATACATTCTAACTAGATTTTTTCCCCTTTGGTCAGCAACAGAGTAGTGTAAAGAAGGTTGAAAAAGTATAAAATTTAGTAGCATTCCTTGCCACTCTTATACTGCAATCTCTGAGAAACTACCAGTAAAATAATGCTTACTGCTCAAATAATTCTTTACGTCTTATCTTCCCAGGGACACTCGATTGCACAACTCATAGAGGCACTATTTCCATAGAATATCATGTGAATGGCGTGCTCCAGAGTTTTGATACTTGGTGACCCTGCATCTACTCCACTAACAATTAAGTTCCTCTGAGGCAAAGACTGTGATTTTGGCATTTTTAAGTGTCATTGTAGATAGGCTGAACATGTGTCCATAATAGAAATTCAATCATTATATGAATAAAGGCATGAAGAACTGAATATCCAAAACAAATATATAACCAATATCAAAACTAGAGAGTGATAGCAGTTTTACCATTACAAATATATTAAAGAAACTATCAAAGTTTTGTGGGATAAGGATTTGGGAAGGAATTAGCTGGGCAGTTCTCACTTGGCACCTCTCATTGGATTCTAGTCAAATATCAGGTAGGGTTGCAGTTATTCCAAGGCTAGACTGGGCTGGATATACAGGATGACTCACTCACGGGGCTGGCGGTTGATACTGGCTGTTGGCTAGTGTTGGCGGTTGGCTGGTGCTGTCAACTGGAATGGCCACATGTGGCCTCCTCAGCATAGTGGTCTCAGGGTAGTTTTATACATGGCGGCTGGTTTCCCCCAGGGTAAGCATCCCAAAAGAACCAGGTGGAAACTAAATGGCCTTTTCAAGTTATACAGCATCACTTCAGATTTATTCTACTGATTGGAGCAACCACAAGCCTGCTCAGACTCCACATCTTGATGGGAGGTGTGTCAAACAGTTTTGGGGCCACGATTACAATTAACTTTAATATTTAATTTAAGCCTTTCATTAAATTCACTGAAAATTTCACCCAGAATGGGTAATTAAGTTATTCTCAAATAAATCCATTTTTAAAGCCCCAAGTAAGCCCAGAAACGAAAGACCAAAAAGAAAAAAGAAAAACACGCCAACAACCTTGATCTATTTGAAACCTAAAGTTAATGGACTGGTATCTAGGCAGCCATAGGCTGTCCCTAATTGGGTTTGCTTCTGCTGGTACTTTCACGGATACTCAAATGAGCAAAGCACAAAGTGAGAAGTCAGAAAGTTAAAATATCAGGTCATTTTTCAAAGGCATTTCTTTTTCTGGAATTCACCAATATTTTACATGAAAGTTTCTCTTCTTTTACTAAATCTACATCATCCAATACTGTATGAATTATGAAAACTATTTGCTCCCTCTTTGTGTTGATAATGAGTTTCTTTTCATAAAGCATGTGGCATTCCTTTAGTCTTTTTTGTGAGCCCATCTATGCATTTGTCAAGAAATAAAGTAGAAAGTAAACATTTAATTGTTTGATTTGCCTCTAAAATATCCACTTTTCTAAGCACAGGCCAAAGCTGTAGTTAAAAGTTTTAACATTACCAAAATGAAGCGCATCTATTTCCAAAACACCATCTTAATCCACATAGCTAAATATTTTATTTCATGCAGGTCATGTACAGTGGAGTGAGATGCTAAACTTAATATTAAAGCTTCAATTCAACTTCCTCTTTATACTCAAGGGGAAGACCTTTAATTTACCCCAGGACTATTAGATCAATTGCCCCCCAAATATCAACAGACACATATACACACAGCTGTAAAGAAGCTATTCATTTTCTCTGTCCTGGAGAATCTCCTGTGAGATGATTCAAGTCCATCTATCACATTGCGAAGGAAGACTTCTGAGGCCAAACTAACAAGGAGGAGAGACACTGAAGGGAAGGCAGTCAATACCCATCGTGGCTGGTCTTCCCCAGCTGGGTGTGCTTCAGCTGGCCTGGAACTGTCAACCAAAACTGCAATTACTGACCTTGCTAGAGGCTGTGGCTCCCTGGAGGCAGCAGGGGAGAGAGGGAATGACGGATGCTCATGGTGTTTTCTACAAACAGGAGGAATAATTATGAAGTATTCATGCTGTCACAGACCACAGTGCTGGGTCTCAGGAGGATCATAAGATTAAAATCGTAAGATTTTGGAATGAAAATAGGTTCAGTGAGAGTTCACTTCAAGTTCTCATTAAAATTTTTATAAGAGAGAAGGAAAAGCACATGCCTTTATCACAGAGCAATTATAACTTATAAGCTAGTGAGAATGCTGGTGACAAGCAGTATGAAAGAAGTCCCCAAGCAATATTTTATTTCACAGAGCTGTTTTTCCCTTCAAAACTGACTATGAATATAGTTCCACTATAAAAACTTCCATTTTGTTGGTCATAAACAGAACCATACAATTTTGCAATATGCATGCCAGCAAAAAAAGATGCTTTACTTATATGTACTAATTCTCTTATGTGCCTGTTTATATCTTAGACATTCTAAAAATCTTTGTGATGAAATTTTATCAATTCCCTTCTTATACAAAAATTATCTTTTAAATTAAAATATATCTTCCTATAACAATATTCTGTAGTTTTTAGACAGCTTCTCTGAGATGTGATTTACATACAATAAAATTCACCCGTTTTAAGTGTTCAGTTCAATGAGTTTTAGTAAATTTATACATTGTGCAGCCATCATTACAACACACTTTTAGAATATTTCCTTCACCCCAGAAAGCCTCCTCATGTCCATTTATAGCCAGTCCCTGCTCCTACCCCTGGCCCAAGGCACCCATTGATCTGGTCTCTGTCTCCATAGTTTTGCATTTTCTGGAAATTTCATATAAATGAAGTTACATGAAATAAATTATTGCATGTATCAGCAGTTTATTCCTCTTTTTTATGAAGTAGCATTCCATCATATGCATATACCATATTTTATGTATCCATTCACTAGTTGATGGACTTTGGAGAGTTTCCAGTTTGGGGCTGCTCTGAATAATTCTACTCTGAACATTTAAGTAGGATGTGTTTGTATGGACATATGTTTCCATTTTTCTATAGTACATATCTAGGTGTGGAGCTGCTGGGTTTGATAATAAATGTACATTTAATTTTTAAAAAACTGCAAAAGTACTTTCCAAAATGGCTATATCAGTTTACATTTGTACCAGCAATGTGTGAGGGCTTTAGTTTCTCTACCTCTTTGCGAATATTTAGTAATGTCATTCTTTTGGATTTTAGCCATTCCAGTGGGTGTGATGTACTATTTCAGTGTAGTTTTAATTTACATTTCCCTAATGACTAATGATGTTGAACATCTTTTCATGTGCTTATTGGCCATATGTATATCTTTTTTGGTGAAGTGTCTATTCAAATATTTTGCTTTTTTTTTTCCTGAGGAAGATTAGCCCTGAGCTAACATCTGTGCCAATCTTCCTCTATTTTATATGTGGGTCGCTGCCACAGCATGGCTGACGAGTGGTGCACGTCTGTGCCCAGGATCTTAACCCGCAAACCCAGGCTGCCAAAGTGCAGCACATTGAATTTAACCACTAGGCCATGAGGCTGGCCCCTGCTTACTTTTTAAATGGGGTCTTATTACTATTACTGAGCTGTATATATTTTCTATGTTCTAGATAAAAGTCCATAAAAGTCCTTTATCTGATATGTAATTTATACATACTTTTTCCAAGTCTGTGGCTTAATTTTTCATTGTCTTAATCTTCTGAAGAACAAAAGTGTTTAATTGGGATGAAATTTAATTTATTAATATTTTATTATACTATTCATGATTTTGGTGTCATATTTAAGAAATTTTGGCCTGCTCCAAGGTCACAGAGATTATCACCTATGTTTTCTTCTAGATATCTCATAGTTTAAGCTTTTATCTCTAGTATTTTCATAAAGATTTATTTATTTGTCACAGGCAGGGCTGATATGTATTTCTAGCTGGTAGGCAAGCAGTTATTTATATCTGGCAACTGTTTTGATGGGTTGGTGACCAGGCAGTATCCATTGTAAACTATTCTGAATATAACTTCTAATTGTACGTAATAGTCTTTAACAGATATGTCACATACTTGTATTAGTATACATATAAGTGGGAATACATCACATATCTGTGATTCTTACTCCATAGTTTTAATAAGAAGCTAAGGAACGGCATATCTCAGGATTCAGGTCTCTGGTATGGGTACTTGCTTATTGGAGGCTGGAGTAAGCAGAAATGGGACACGGCATTTGTTTGACACAATAGCTGCAGGAAGTATTTGCTCAACCACAGGCCTGATGGTTATGAATCAATATGATGGGTCATTACATTGCTGCCCAGAAAATAGGAATATCCCTAGTGAGAACTGAGGCAAAGAGCTACAAGGCCCGAGATGCAGTAGACTCCAGGTAGGGAGATATAAACTAACGTCAGGAGAGCTGACTACACTACTTGAAAATCCATAGAGGCAATTATTGCAAGATAGCAAGGCCTGAAGCACTGGGCCTCAGGAATCTAGGCAGGGTTTTTGTCCCCAGGAAATGACTTAGCATGAAGACACAATTCACAGAAGACAGATGTTTTACTGAAATAGGAACCAGGCAGACCCAGTTAAACGGACTGTTGCATATGGTGGGACTAAGACTTGTGAATAATTTAGGTTCCCAGCTGTTAATCATTAAAATGGAATAATTAGCTTTAACAGCCCCTTATTTCCAAAATAACTTGCCCCACTAGGCAGGGCCCTCATTATCTCTCTTTCAGGCTATTATGATAGTCTTCTAATCTGTCCCTTTATTCACAGCCCTTCACTTCTCTAATTCCTAGATTGACTAGTGTGGTTTCTATAAAATCCCTCTGCTATATAAAATATTTAATGGTTTAGCATTGCTTATCAAGTTAGGTACAAGTTAGGTTCCTGATACTGACAACTCTCAAAAATGAGCAAACCTATATTCATACCTCATCTGGAGTTACTCCTCTACACAGAGGCTACATTTCTGCCATGACAGTATTCTTGGTGTTCAGAACAATTCTGCTTCTTAAACATAATGCACATTCCCTCTACCAGAAATCACAATCTTAGCTCACTAAAATCCTCCCAGCCTTCACGCATGCCACAAACGCTACCTCTTCATTGAAACACTTTCCCATCTCCCCAAGTTGACATCATATTTTCCTTCTTTCAACTTTTATGTCGTCTAGATCAGTGGTGGACAAACTGTGGCCCACAGGATAAATCTGTCCCATTGTGTTTTATTGAAACACAGCCAGGCTCATTCATTTACTTATCTGCGGCTGCTTTCACACTACAATGGCTTGAGTTGAGTGGTTGTGACAGAGACCACACAGCCCACAAAGCCAAAAAATTTACTATCTAGCCCTTTACATACAAAGCTTTCTGACCTTCTAATCTAGATCATGCAGATTAGGGAAAGACAAATTTTTATAACTAATTGTCCCAATAAAAGAAAATATTTAAAATATGGATTTTTGTAATGAAATTTCACCATCATATAATCATCAACTATTGCTTACTTCAATGTTATTTGATGTGGTCCAAGGATACATCTGAACACTGTGTGTTTGTGTGTGTGTGTGTGTGTGTAATTTGACTATCCAAGTAGTACAATCCCTTTCACACACATTTTTCCTATCAATTTGGCAGTGATCCATACTTCAGGATGTTGAATTAATTATTCAAATATGTTACCTAACTTGCTGCAATAAAATATTTATGGTATATGACTGAACTTTTCAGAACAGAGGCAGATAAAACCTAGTATAAATTGCATAATAAAATTTTATTTTAATGAAATGGTTTGGGCTCAAGATTCGTCCATAAAACAGTTTTCTAATGCAATTTCAAGTGTTATTAGAAAAATATTTTATCCTATGTAAATAATGATAAAAATATGCATGTTGGTAATTGGTCTTCCATTCCCCTTTATTAATCAAAATAGGTCAATAAAAGGTCAATAAAAAGTGAGTGGTATTAAAGCTTTGGAGGGACCTCTGTAAGGGATAAGCTCCTTTCCAATCTCTACTGGCCATGACTGTCATGTCTTTAGTTGTTCTCTATTGCATCTACCATAATTCACAGCATTTAGTAGTGGTTCAATACATACTTTTAAAAAATAAATGAATGATCCATTTCTCCATTTGTCTCTTCTGTGACTTTGGCAAATTCCTGGTGGAACACTTCCGAGTAAACAACTTTCCTTTAACTAAAGTCTTAGCCCATATCCAATAGCATGCCATCCAACTGAGTGGCATCGATGTAAGTTTTCTAGCAGTTAGCCATGGCTACTAGTACCCTCATCTCCCCGAAACCCTGCCCCAGCACACCTGCCCTGACTTGAGCAATTATAACTCAAATATTGTTTACCTCTTTCATTTCCTAAAGCTGAGATTTCTAAAAAGCAAGATCCCGTGCCACTCCAAAAATGTACTACAAAGCATTTTAATGAAATTTGAGGGGCCAGCCCCATGGCCCAGTGGTTAAGTTGGCAGCCTCCGCTTCAGTGGTCCAGGGTTTGCCAGGTCGGATCCTGGGCACAGACCTATCACCGCCCATCAGGCCATGCTGAGGCAGCGTCCCACACAGCAGAACTAGAAGGACCTACAACTAGAATATACAGCTATGTACTGGGGGGCACCGGGGAGAAAAAAAAAATAAAAGAAATTTGACTTCGAATTTTAACTCCAGAGTAACAAGAAAACATTTTATTCTCCTTTTTGGAGGTATATGTAGGCTTCTACACATAGGAAATTTTACTTTCACAATTTAAAAAAATCTTGTCAGAAAGGAAAGAAATACTTTGGTTATTTGTTCTCTATTAATTTTCTCAAAGCAAGTAAACTCCAATTTTCAGTGTTTCATTGCTTATAAAGGGGATAAATACATTTCACTTCATGTCTGATCTATAATTTTCAAAGGCTCATTATCACTCAGTGGGTGGTATCAGTGTTTTGTTCTAGACAGACATTCATCAACGATGTGAATAATTAGAGAAGTACAGACTGATGACTCAGGATTTTCTTTAACTTTTTTTTCTCTCATAATTTTCACATTTTTAATTAAATTAAAAGGAGAAATAAAATTACCTTTAAATAGGAAATTAAATGAAGAACCCCATGGCAATGCAATAGAAATGTGATTTTTCTTAATTAAAAAGACAAATGCCACACAATATGAAAATGTAAAGGCCTCAAGTGTGAACTCACATTATGTATTTGTGAAAATACTTTGGATAGCTACTTAATTAAGTTAATATTTTGTTATATTTTATTTGTATTAACCCTTATCCAGATTTCCAGGGTAGGGGCAATTTAAAATATGCTCCTTTAAATACCACAGGACTTTTACATTTATTTTGATGCTCACGAGTAAAGACTTCCAAGGTAAAAGTTCCTTTGCTTCAACACTTTCATACAATTAAAAATTAACACTCTACTCCTCTTCCTTTTGAAAAAGTCATTGAAGTGTATATTATAATCTGAATTTGAAAAAATTATTCTCTTTCAAAACTTCAAGTAGCACTTAAAGCTTAAGAGATGCTTTTAGTCATTCAAGACATTATTGTTGGGATTCTGTTTGGGTTAAAATGAGAACCAAGAAAATTTATCGAAAAGGAAAAGTCTGTAAAAGATTTTATTAAAAAAGATTTTAGAGAAAAGAGATCTGTGAAAAATCTCATTAGTTGTGGTCATATGTCTCTGGCCATTGTCATTTATAGTTGGATTCTATGGCTTCTCATTGAACAGAAGTAAATTTTCTGTGTATTCATTGTTCTTTAGATGTCAGGATTTACCCTCTTTCCTGCCTTCCACTTCTGCACTAAAAAGATGAAACTACCAACTGCTTGCTTTTGCCTGCAGGTGTCCATTGACTATGCATGATGAGTTATTCTTGCTGTAAAGGGGAAACATGAAAGATTTTTGAATGGGAGAGAAGGGAGTCTCACTTATTGTCACCTACCTGGTGATGGCATATTTCATCGATTTTCTAGCCATATTTATTATTCATTTTTCATTCATTCCCCGTGGTTTTCTGGATTACAGAACAATTTCACTACTTGATTTCCTCATCTTTCCCCACCCCTTCAGAATTTTTCCCTGTTGATTCCTGTCTACTTTTCTGGTTTCTCGCCCACTCTTACCCTTTTGCTAGCATGAATGGGTACTTAGATTGCTGCTTGTCTGTTTAGTTTTAAAATTCTCCTGTCTTGCTCTGACATGTGGTGCACACATGGTCCTAATTCAAAAATGCTCACTTCATCCCTAACCAACGAATATAATTGTTGGCCAGTCTTGAGATTTAGCCAGGGAATGGCCAATTCTCATGTCTGTCCCCTAATCTGTTCCCCATATTACCAGCTCCAAGTCTAATCCAGCTATGTTCCAACTAGGGTAGACATACTACAACATGAAGACTTTTCAGGGAGTACATAGTTATGGATATATCTAAGGGAATTCATTTCCAGATCTTCAGCTTTCAGATGTATCTAAAATTGATCTGATAATGTGCCTGTGATCAGGCTCTTCTCTTTTCTAATCATCTTTCCCTGAATTTAGAAAAGAAAGTCCCCAGGAACAAACACAAATGTATACACTCAACTAATATTTTTTATACTTTTTTTTTTCCTGAGGAAGATTTGCCCTGAGCTAAGATCTGTTGCCAATCTTCCTCTTTTTTCTTGAGGTAGATTCTCCCTGAGATAACACTTGTGCCAATCTTCCTCTATTTTGTTTGTGGATTGCCACCACAGCATGGCCACTGATGAGTGGTTTAGGTCAAAGCCTGGGAACTGAATCCGGGCCCCCAAAGCAGAATCTGCCAAACTTAACCACCAGGCAACAGGGCCAGCCCCTACATTCAACTAATATTTGACAAGGGAGCTAAGAATAGTCAATGGGGAAAAGATAGTCTTTTCAATAAACTGTATTGGGAAAACTGGATATTCACATGCAAAAGAATGAAAGTTGACCCCTATCTTATACCACTCACAAAAATTAACTTGAAATGGTTTAAAGACTTAAATGTAAGACCTGAAACCATAAAAATCCTAGAAGAAAACATAGGGAAAAAGCTCCTTGACATTGCTCTTGGCAATAACATTTTAAATATGACACCAAAAGCACAAGCAAAAATAAATAAGTGGGACTACATCAAAGTAAATAAAAGCTTTGCACAGTAAAGAAACAATCAACAGAATGAAGAGGCAACCTACAGAATGAGACAAAATAATTGCAAACCTTATATCAGATAAGGGGTTAATATCCAAAATATATAAGGGACTCATACAACACCAGAGCATAAAAACAACCTGATTAAAAAATGGGCAGAGGACCTGACTACACATTTTTCTAAAGAAGACATCCAAATGGCCAATGAAAAGATGCTCAATATCACTAATCATCAGGGAAATACAAATCAAAACCACAATGCAATATTGCCTCACACCTGTTACAACGGCTGTCATCAAAAAGACTGATAATAAGTGTTGGCAAGGCTGTGGAGAAAAGGGAACCCTTGTACACTGTTGGTGGGAATGTAAATTAGTATAGCCACTATGGAAAACAGTATGGAGGTTCCTCAAAAAATTAAAAATAGAACTACCATATGATCCAGCAATCCTATTTCTGGGTGTATATCCAAAGGAAATAAAATCAGTATCTTGAAGAGAGATCTGCATCCCCATGTTCACTGCAGCGTTATTCACAATAGCCAAGACCTGGGAACAACCTAAATGCCCATCCACGGATGAATGGATAAAGCAAATGTGGGATATACATATAATGGAATGTTATTTAGCCACGAGAAAGAAGGAAATCTGGCCATTTGTGACAACACAGATGGACTTCGAGGGTATTATGCTAATGAAATAAGTCAGACAGAGAAATACAAATACTGTATGATCTCACTTTTATGTAGAATCTAAGGAAAAAAACTAAGACAAACTCAGAAACAGAAAGTAGAATGGTGGTTGCCAGGGGCTAGGATGTAGGGAAAATGGGAAGATGTTGATTAGAGGGTACAAACTTCCAATTATAAGAGAAATAAGTTCTGCAGATCTAATGTGCAGCATGGTCACTACAGTTAACAATACTATATTACATACTTGGAAATTGCTAAGTGAGTAAATCTTAAATGTTCTCACCACACATGCAAAATCAATTACGTAAGGTGATAGATGTGTTAACTGACCTTATTGGGGTAATAATTTCACAATATATGCGTGTGTATTGAACCATCACATTGTATACGTTTAACTTATACAATGTTATATATTAATTATCTCTCAATAAATTTGGAATTTTTTTTTAAAGATTGGCAATGAGCTAACATCAGTTGCCAATCTTCTTTTTTTTTTCTTCTCCCCAAAGACCCCCGGTGCCTAGCTGTATATTCTAGTTGTGAGTGCCTCTGGTTGTGTTACATGGGATGCCGCCTTAGCATGGCCTGAAGAGCAGTGCCATGTCCACGTCCAGGATCCAAACCAGCGAAACCCTGGGCCGCCTAAGCAGAGTGCACGAACTTAACCACTTGGGCACAGGGCCGGCCACTGGAAGTTTTTTTTTTTAAGTCATACCTCACTAAGGCAAATCTTATTAAAATATATTGCTCCAAGGAGTAAAATCCTCCAGGGCATTAAACAAAGGAATTATTAGAGAACGCATTGGTCCTTTGGGACTGTCCATTGAGAGCATGTCTTAAAGAAATATTAAAATAGATAGACCCTTATTTCATCTGAGGAACAAACTCTGGGAAAGATTCTGTTTCTGTCTCAGATAATTTTATTTTAGGACATTTTCCATAAACCAAATGAGTTAAATATCCAGCTTCAAAGCTTCAAAAAGTATGTATTTATAGCACACATATAACACAAAGGAGCTTATATTCTTTGCAACTGTTTAAATACATGATGAAATGTTTTATATTTAAACTGTAGGAGAGATTACATAGTTTTTCCAAATTCCTTTGGAGTTATCTGAGGAAAACAAGTTGAAGACCACTAGCCCTTCTCAACTATCATTGCACAATAGAATTACTTGAGTTGCTTTAAAAAAAAATGTAGATATCTGGGTACCACTGGGGAATCTCTGAAGGTAGAATCCGGGAGTGATAATAAAATCTTTTAAAAGCTCCCCCAGGGGATGATCACTTGCAGCCAGGGTTGAGAGCCCCTATGCTGCGATCTGCTACTGAGGATGATCTTACAATCATTTCGAAGTTAACAATCCTAATATTTCTCCCTGCATGATGCTGTGGCTATAGGAATTGGTAAAGATTGTTCTCTTGGTAACTTCTTACTAATGTTGAAACTAGACTGCCAAACATGATAACCCCAAAATCCAATTATTTATGTTTCTTAGGATTTTTTTGCTATTTAATGTCTTCTTGGAGTATAATCACATGGTCATATACACCTGTACACCAGAAGTACATTTGACTTCACATACAGCCATGTGAAGTCAAAGTATCTTTTCTTTCTTTCCCTTTAAGGTAATAGTCATAAAGACAATATTACGTAAGGGTAAAGCATTCTTACACCATTTATATTGCACTCAGCTTCTCATCATGTGGGAAAGAAACAAATCTGCATAAACTCTCAAAGGGCCATACTCCACAGTTTACAAGGGTGAATTCTCAGACCCATTGTGGGCAGTGGCACAGTAGCTTTTTGTTTATGACTGTTCCTTCCACTTAATTTAATAGGCACTTATTGACTACCTACCACGTTTTTTCCCTAAGTTTCTGCTGGCAATGTAAAGCTTAATTCTTCCATTCGAAGATATTGATTAAGCATCTACCCTGGGCCTGGCACTGTTGTAGGAGCTTATGATACAGCAGAGAATAAAACAGACAAGAATCCCTGTCCTCAATGAGCTGGAGAAGGTGGTCCCTACCCTAAAGCATCTTAAAGCCAAATGTTAACAAAGCTAGACTATCCATGAGGAAAAACTGTCACGTCTTGTATTGCTAGGTAGAATTTCTGGAATTGATTGATGTTACAAAAATCTCCCCTACTCCTGTCTAATTTTCCTCTAAATAATTAAATAAAAGATAGGAATACTCCCTGGTATTAGCTTCAAGGGAACTGCCATCTCAAAGAGACATTTTCCAAATGTCCTGTTGCAAACTATTTTCCACATGCGTCATGAATAACCTCACTGGGGTGGGCACATTTTCCACATCAGCAATTTACTTCCTAAACCTGAGTGAGAGCCAGCTCTGGAAAATTAATCTAAGACCTACAGAGAAATAAGTGGACAAGAGAAGCAACTTCTTAAGTGAAGCAAATTATACACATATCCTACAATTTAATATTTAGCATAGTAAATATAATGCTCCTTTATTTATAATGATAGCTTTACCCATTTTAGAGGTGAAGGACTTTAGACACTTGATAAGAACAATTTGTTATCTTTTTTTCAAAACTCCCAGGTTATGCTTAATTACTCAATATTTCTTATTTTGTCCTATTAACCTTGACTAACTGCATAACTTTTTCTATGACAAATGTTTCTCTTCTTTTAACAAGTGTTAATCCATATACTGGTATGCATAAAAAGCCTCAGAACAATGCTGCATTGAAACTTGTACTCCTTCTTTATTATAACAAATAATAGAACTAATGGAAAATATCATATTTATTGCATTTATGTTCCTCTCTAATTTTAAATTAATTTTCTTTTTTTAAGCACTAAATGCCCTTTTGTTCTGAGTAATGACAAACAAAAATGGGAACTGATGTTAATGTGGGCCGCTGTTTTCACAAATACTTTTTTTTTTTTTTTTTGCTGAGGAAGACTTGCCCTGAGTTAACATAACATCTGCTGCCAATCTTCTTTTTGTATGTGAGCTACCACCAAGGCATGGCCACTGACAGATGAATGGTGGAGGTCCAAGGCCGGGAACCAAACCCAGGCTGCCGAAGCGTAGTGCAGCAAACTCAACCACTAGGCCACTAGGGTTGGCCTCACAAATACTTTTTTAACAGCAAGTGTTCCAGAGTTGATGGAATAATATCTATAGAGAGCTGCATGGGAGAGATCTAGATACAGATATATATATAGAGAGAAAGAGAGACAGACTGAGAGAACTAGTTCAAATATCTAAATAAGAACAAATGACTCCTTAGAGATTAATTCATAAAACAATTCAATTCTGCATTGCAGATCACTGTAAAATTATGATTAAAATGTTTTCTAAAAATCTATTCTTGTTCTTCTTTTTTCCTGTCAGGCATAGGTAGACACAACCATTTTCCTTCTTGCATGTGAATAAATTTTTCCTATATTTTTGCACTTGTTTCCTCTGGACTTGACTGTTTCTTACCAATTATTAAGGTCATTGTGACTCCATAAGAGATATACCAGCCCCCCACCACCTAGTTTTCTATCATACACAAATACTGGTACCTTAATCATGTATAGGAAGTGGTAAATAAATATTCTGCAATTATTTTCCAAGTTGATTTGACATAATTCAGGAGCTATTTTATGAGAATTGTTCACAGATTCTATTTAAGGCACTGACAAGCATGAATATATTTAAGGCAGTTTTGAATATAAAGATGCCACTTCATTTTAATGACTTTCACTTGAATTAAACATTAATATAAAATAGTTGCTTCAGAAAAAGTATAAGATATAGAAATGTTCAATCTTTTTAAAAAACGGTTGAATGATTTAGTATGCATTTAGCCATTTGATGTTTAAAGTTATACACACATCCATTACTACCGCTTGCTAGTTGAAGCTATCCTTCTGTACCTAATATATGAATATATATTAGATGAGGAGTCAGCAAACTATGGCCTGTGGTCAAAATCTAGCTGCTTCCTTATTTTGTAAATAAAGTTTTATTGGAATACAGCCATACTCATTTGATTATCTGTGTCTGCTTTCATGCTACAACGGCAGGGATGAGAAGTCATGACGGAAACCATCTGGCTTGCAAGGCTTGAAATATTTACTCTCTGGCCTTTTGCAGAAAAAGTGTGCCCACCCCTCTCTTAGATAGTTGAAAATGTATGTGTGTCTCCCCTCCTAGTATCTTTTTAAAATCTATCATATCCTGTCAGCACACTGCAGCCATCTCAGCATTTATTAGATCGTAAATTATTGCAATTTTTTACTCCAACATTAGCTAAATGTTGCTAATTGATAACACATCTTCCCATTATGCTAAAATGGACTCAGATTTGTCAACCTAAGCCCTCATTAGGAAGCAAAAAATTGGGAAATTTCCCTTTCTACCTTGACACTTTCTAACCAGTTTGCATTTCCCAAGTCATTAAGCTTATGATAGTAAAATTGCTGATAGTGTCAAGAAAGTATAATTAGGAAAGCCAGAAAGAATACCAGCTGTCAAGAGAATTCCCTCAATATAGCTTTCTTCTCCTGACTATTTTCTCCTTTCATTTTTTATCATTTCTTTCCTCTTCAAAATTTTAGTCAATTAAATATTCTCTTATTTTCAACAGACAGAACACTGGAAATAACCGAAGTGTTTTATAAAATAAGATTACTTTATTCCTCCTTATATTCGCTCTCTCTCTCTCTCTTTATATGTGCATATGTATGTATAAGTAACTCTTGTTTAAAACTAGCTTTTTTTATTGGTCAACATTGCAAAATGTTTCTTCACTATTAAGGCAAGATTTCCGGAAGAAAAAGGATTCATTCGTAGTAGTACATCACCCACAGAGACCAATTTAGGTTTAGCAAGATGTTTTTCACTGTCCAGATACACTGTTAGAAGAGCTGCGGGAGTTTACAAAATGATCACCTGGTGGCTATGCTTAAAAGAATCAGATTAAAATTACTCCTTTTAGTTACACCTCTAGAACACACCCATACTTCATAGTGAAAATGTTAAATTACCATTATAGCTATTATTCTTTGTGATCTCTCTCTCTGTCTTACTTTCTCATTCCTTCAGATACACAGAAATTCACACACTCATTCTTACACATGACTGTTACCCCATTATCATTAAACTGCCAATACTCTACTTTGATCCAGAGGATGAGTTAGGAGTATTGTTTTTAGAAATCTGTCTGGGTTCAAATTCTGGCTGTTTCCCAACTCCCCCCCCAACCTCATAGCTGTTAATCTTAGACAAGTTATTTACCCATCTCTGTCTTAGTTTCATTATCTAAAAAATGGGAAGACTCTTGCCTCTCAAAGGATTTCTGTAAACATTAAATAAGATAATACCTGTTTTATGGACTGAATGTTTGTGCCCCACCTAAAACTCATATTTTGTAGCCCTAATCACCAATGTGATACTATTTGGAAGTAGGGCCTTTGGGAGATAATTAAGTTTAGATGAGGTTATTAGGACTGGGGCCTCACGATGGGATTAGTGTCCTTATAAGAAGGGAAAGAGACAACAGAGCTCTCCCTCTCTGCCATATGAGGACACATTGAGAAGTTGGCCATCTGCAAGCCAGGAAACGCTCTCCAGGAACCAAATCTGCTAGCACCTCAATCTTAGACTTCCCAGCCTCCAGCACTGTGAGAAATAAACGTCTGTTGTTTAAGCCATCCAGACTATGGAATGTTTTATTTGTATTTTTTCTTTAGATATAATTTACCCATAATATTGTCTAAGTTTAAGGTGTACAATGCATTGATTTGATACATTTACATATTGCAATATGATTACCACTGCAGCTTGAGCTAACACCTCTATTACTTCACATAATTATCATTTCTTTTCTATGGTGAGAACATTTAAGAGTTAGTGTCTTAGCAGCTTTGAAGTATATAATGCAGTATTGTTAACTACAATCACTACACTGTGCACTAGATCCCCATAACTTATTCATCTTCTAGTTGCAAGTTTGTACCCTTTAACATTTCCCCAGTTCTGCCCACTCCCCAGCCCCTGGTAACCATCACTCTACTCTGTTTCTATGAGTTCAGTTTTTTTAGGTTCCACATATAAGTGATATAATACAATATTTGTCTTTCTCTGGCTTATCTCACTAAGCACAATTCCCTCAAGGTCCACCCATATTGTCACAAATGGCAGGATTTCCTTCTTTCTCATAGTCCGTTGTGTGTGTGTGTGTGTGTATCTCGCATCTCCTTGTTAAAATGGTTATCATCCAGAAGACAAGAAATAACAAGTGTTGACAAGAATGTGGAGATATCAGGCTATCAAAAAGACCGCACCCCCATGTTCATCGCAGCATTATTCACAATACCCAAGATATGGAAACAACCTAAGTGTCCATCAGTGGAAAAATGGATACAGAAGAAGTGATATATACATACTATGGTATTTTGTTATAGCAGCCTGAGCTAAGACACCTGAAAATGACAGGTTCTGTATCTAGTATATAGTATTGCTTAGCAAATGTTAGCTATTGCTAATTCCCTCTGAGAACTGAAATACCTGAAAACAATTTTTAACTTCATTTTATTTCTCAAAGACTCACTGCATATTTTCCTTCTCTTTTGCATTCACTTTCATGACTCTGCTTCTGTAATTTACTTGTTAAGGAGTCTTAGTAAATATTAGTTTCTGTGCAAGTTTAAAATTATTTTGAATCTAATTCTTCACATTTTGGACTGTTCCAATCAATAGATTTGTATTGGCTGGCAATAAAATTGAGAAGCATTGTTCTTTTCCTAGAAATAAAGTCTAAAACAATTTAATATTTGAGAATAATTTTGCCTTAAAATTATTTACAGATTTGGGCAGCGAGAACCAGGACACATTTAAATAACATTGAATTTCATGGCACTAACAGTCTAATAGTCCAGACTTCCTAACTTTTATCCACCTCTAATTTTATCCCTGTCACAATTTATTTCAGAGGAATCTTTCTAAATGAAGTGCTTAGGCAAAATCCCAGTGTTTCCCCATAATCAACAGGATAAACTGTCAACCTCCCGCATGACCCGGTGTTACTCCAACTCTCCATTCAACCTCCAGAATTAACGTCTATAAATCTTGACTCCAAACAAACCGGCCCCTTACTGAACTTTAAATGCATTAGTTACACTTCAGCAACCTTGTTCATGCAGTTTCCCCTGTCCAGACCACTTTGCTGTTCTTTCCATATATAAACTCATGTTCATGGAAGTTCTACCAATGCAAAGAAGTCTTCCCTGACTATTCAAGTATATGCTGGGTATTCCCAGCATATGAATGAATGGATTTCTTATTTGTACCACCAGTCTTTTCTCTTAATATTCATTCATTTATTCTTAAAATGGGTATTGAGTGACTCCTGTAAGCCATACACCCAATCTCTTACAGCATTATATATATATATTATATACAGTGAGGAGGTGACAGAAGCGTAATTCAACAATTGTATCTCAGAGTGATATCTCCTATAACAGATTTGTCTTATTGGAGCTCAAAGGAAAAGCTTCTTTGAATGAAACTATTCTAAGTCTGGACATTTTAAGTGAAATGATGTTATAAGAGCTCTTGCTAAATATTGCTATAATGAACTCCATGAGACAAAACACCTGCCTTTCATTGAATCTTGCAGTAAAATAAGTGATACCAAAGCAAATCTCTGTGACCTACAACCATTGTTCACTCTTTAATATCAACGCTTCAGATACCAAATTATTCTAGATGTATAATTACAAAGCTATCTTATTGTGAAAAGTGCTTCTAGGACAATTATAATACATATAAACTGTAAACTTCATGGAAAAACACTGAAAATCATGTCCCCGTTTTGAGGAAATAAATTAGTTTGCTTCCTTTTGGAAGGCAATTAAACAATCTTTCTTTTTCTCACATGAAGTTCATAATTGTCTCAAGATGAAACTGTGAAAGGCAGCTTTACAATGAAAACTAATCAACTAAAAATTTCTGTTTTTATAGGCAAGATGAAGCATCTCTTTTTGGGAGAGTAAGAGGGTTTCCATGTGCACTAGATAATCAAACCACATGTATACAAATGAGGACTAACTAGGCAGTGCATTTTGATGTAATGGCAAATATATACAAGTACAGATGGATCATGATTTTCAAGATAAATGACTTTTTTTAATGCTTAGTTGATTTTGCTAACTTAAACTGAAAGTCCACAGTAAGAACAATGAAAAAATGAATATTCATTCCAAATTAGATCCTGTAGGATTTAACTGTTTTAAAACTATATATAGATCTATAGCTAACAATGCCGTATGATATATAGGAAAGTCGTTAAGAGAGTAAATCCTAAGTGTTCTTATCACAAGAAGAAAAAGGTTTTTTTCTTTTTTTCTTTACTTCTTTCTTTCTCTTTTATCTATATGAAAAGATGGATGTTAGCTGAACCTATTGTGAGAATCATTTCACAATATATGTAAATCAAACCATCAGGCTGTATGCCTTAAACCAATACAGTGATGTATGTCAATTATTTCTCAATAAAACTGGAACCTCTCCCCGAAAAAGATATCAGTAGTGTGCTGGTGAATGTGTGAATGTTTAACAACAATTTCACGGTGTGCGTGGCGGGGGGGGAGGGGGGGTCTTTTGTAGCATTTGTCAGGCTCTTATGAGTTGGTACAAGTTGGCTCCAGTATACCACTGGTTTAAATGTTCTGAGACCATTCCAAATGAGACTTAGTATTCTCTCTTGTGAAAAGGAATATACTACGAAAGTATAACTGATTTCTCCCAGAGCATACTATGTGTACAACCACTTGTATGTTGCTAAATGATGGTTAATGTGTTCACTGCTATGGATTGGCAGGTGCATTCACTCTAAAGAAACATTCTTTCTAAGTATCATCTTACAGAAAGAAAATAGCTAGCTGCAATCAGGATATGTGCTGTCTTTTAGTCACCAGACTGTATTGGCCATACATGGTTTAATCAAGTCTTTGGAAATATCAGAGCTGAAACTGGTTCTTATTTTTAGATGAGTAACTAAAACAGCATATATTAGCCTTTTTTCCCCTATACATGTTTTTACTAGTTTTTAAGCAGAATAATCTAAGTATTCTCTAATACACCCTAATTTAGGAGTCAGAATATATAACATGACTTATTAAAAATAAATTATAAAATAATGCCCATCATAGGCTGTTTTCTTGTTTTTTTTATTTTTTTAATCATCAGTGTAATAAAATGAAGCTCACACTTGCCATAGAGGCTTTTAACATTTTAGAATTCAATGTTTAACTGCATTGCTTTTTTTGTTTTTCAAGATATGCCTTTGTTTTGAGGGGTCAAAAATTTCAAAGTGAGGGGCTGGCCCGGTGGCTCAGCGGTTAAGTGCACACATTCCGCTTCAGCAGCCCAGGGTTCGCTGGTTCAGATCCCAGGTACAGACAGGGCACCGCTTGGGAAGCCATGCTGTGGCAGGCATTCCACATATAAAGTAGAGGAAGATGGGCATGGATGTTAGCTCAGGGCCAGTCTTCCTCAGCAAAATGAGGAGGATTGGTGGCAGACGTTAGCTCAGGACTAATCTTCCTTAAAATAAATAAATAAATACATAAATAAATAAATAAAAATTTCAAAGTGAGTCTTCTGATTAAAAAGATATGCAAGACAAAAAATGTTGAGAACCATTTGGTACTGTATTATAAATTTCAGACAACTGTATTGGTTTCAACTATTGTCTCAAACTAAAAGTATTCACTCAAGTGAGAGTTATTTCTAGTTCAATCTTCTCTCAGTTGAAAGAACTGTCTATAGTATTAGTGAAGTTGAATTATTAAATTTAAGTTGCTTTCAAATTGATTTTGGAATTAATATATGATACTTGGAAAACAGTAACTTCATTACAGAAATTATATCATGGTAAAGGATCATTTTCCCTTTTTAAATCAAAGGATCATTGTCCTTTTTTAATGTAGAAATCTAAACTTTTAGGCCACACACTTTTTAGGGCTCATATGTCTGAACTAGGACAGAGAATAAAGTGTCTCACTCAGATAAACTTAAATAGCTACTTTAAACACTTCAAACCATTGTAATAATTTTATAGAGACTAGAATCTAAAAATAGCCATATAATGGGTCAGGTAGAGGCCAATTATAGCCTTGTTGTAGATTTTCTTTGATAACAGCTATCTCTATAGAATACCAACACATTTCTAGATGCAATTCCATTTTTAAAAACAAAGACATTTATGTAAAATGTATAAAACTTGTAACTCAGAAGCAGCAAAGGCCTCATCCTGTTGGTGAAAAGGGAGCTTATGGCTTGGCCAGCAGGTTACAAAAGAGATAATGCTGTTCTACTGGTAAGTAAAACTTAATGCAGCTGCAGAATGTTAGCAATTGATTTTCTGCTCCCTAGCAGGGTCTCTTCTCTCCCCAAGAATGAATCTAAGAGAGTGGAGACTGGAGTACTCACTTCATGAAAGTCTATTAAGCTTTTCAGAACCAAAGTGTAGCTTTTAGTGCACAGAAAGAAGTATGACATCCTGCTGACCTCACAATGAACCTTGTTTCATGGATTGGTCCAATTCTAATACTTATATCTGAGGAATATTCCAGAAAATAGAGATTCACATGACTAGGTATAAATGGATTGTCTATTTTTACACAGCAAAACATTAGCTATTGGGAATTTACTGCTTCTCTTTACCCACTATAAAAGCACAGTGTGGGTAAAACCAGTGCAAACTTCAAGCAAAACCAATAAATGCACTTCAGCTACAACCCACAAGGGCAACTATGAAGAAAGCAAAGCTGGAATAAATTCCCCCTTTTCCAGTACTGACTCCAATTAGTGTTAACTGTGATGGTGTTTTTGTCTTTTCTTTTTTCCCCCAATGTGGGTTCTTTCACACCAGGAAGTGTACAACATTTTTAATTTGCCTGTACTAGAGAATAGCCATCGGGGAAAATAATTTTCAGTCATTGCTATCTAATCTTAATTAGATTACAATAAAAGGATTGACTATAGGTAGGTTGTGCACTTTTTACCTATATACTTCTCTCAAACTATTTCATGACTCTCTTGTTGAGATCATTATAATTATTAGTAAAATAAACTGCATCATTATAAATGAAGTATGGCACCCCGATGACCTCATTGTATTAATTATATTCTGGAGCTGCCAATTCACAAGCCTGACTGGGGAAATGTTTGCTCACATTCCCTTTTGTCCTTAATTGTTATGTTCTATACCACAACCTCCTGTTTCCCTAGATTACTGTGATAGATAAAAAGACCATAAATTCTTCCATTTCTCCATGATATATCCCTTTTCAATGTGATTTTGCTACTTCTAACGTGAAGTAAAACCTCATTCTCCATCTCTTGGATATGGACTTGGCCACGTAACCTGTTTTGGTCAATGAGATATCAGCAAAAGTGACACAAGGACAGACATGAAAAGTACTTTTGTATTGGGGCTTATACTCTCTTGCTGCTCCTGGGACCCCAATCTGTCAGCATATGAAATAGCCTGGGCTGGCCCCCTTGAAGACGGGGAAGCACATAAGGAGAGCAGTTCAGCCACTCCAGCTGAGGTTCCAGACATAGTGGTAAGCCCAGATGACCTCACACAAGGCAGAGATAAATCATCCTAGCTGAGCCTAGCCTAAATCAATGGCCCCACAGAACTGTGAGCAAATGAATGATCACTGTATTTTGGGGTTGGTGGTTATGTAGCAAAGACTAAATGATACAGTTAGTCTGGTTTGGTAAGGGTTAAGGACCTGCCATAAGGGAGTGGGAAACATCTATATACAAGCCAATGATGCAACATATGTAGCCTGGCCACCCAAAACAAGTTGGATTCAGCAAATTCCTCTTTTGGATTTGAACAAAGAGTCACAAAGGGGAGTTTCCAGGCTATGGTGAATAATAAAGCCGAAAGATGATCTACTTTGACTATGATGGCCATTGTGTTGCCATTTGCAAGGACATAAAAAGGTTTAAACAAGAAAGAAGGATACAACAGATATTTAAAGAGATGAAAAAATCCTATTGCATATGGAATAAGACAACTTGTGACCACTGAGACTGAGAGAGAGACAGAGCTAGAAAGAGAGAAAGAGTGAGCTTCGGTTCCTAACAAATTTCTAGGTCCTAGTTCCACTTTGAATGAGACACATTACACTTTTGTTCCTGTGCATGAATTTCTATAGGATTCCACTAAGGGTTCTTAGTTTTTAGGTTGCAAAGAACAAAGACCCACGAATATTTGATCATATAAGGGTGGAGGTTGCTCTTTGTAATCCAAATAGTCAAATAAGATAAATATTAATTATATCAGTAAGATAACACACAAGAAAAAATTCTGAAAATGGAAATAGAATGAAAATTTATTTTAGTGACTTTTATTATTTTACTTATCAATATTAAGATCAATCACTTCCTGAGTGCAATATTTCTTTGTTTTAAACTAAGTAGAAAGCAAACTTTGGATAAATATAGTGAATATACCAATAGTTGAACATTATACTTTACAAATGAAGACTAATCTGTAGATTAGTTCATGGTATTGAATCAACGTCAGTTTCCTAATTTTGATAATTGTACTATGATTTTGTAAGTTGTTGAAATTCGGGGGAAGGTGGACAAAGGGTACACAGGAAAATTCAATAATAGTTCAATATTAGTGTAGTATTTCTTTCTAAGTTGAAAACAATTTCAGAATAAAGATGTTAAAAATAAAATACTACACTAAGGACATTTATTTTTCTTTAGCAATGAAATGCCACTGAAATGCCAAAAACTAGATGAGACAAAGAGTCTTTCCATTCCCACACTAAAATAAAATGTTGAGTGCCATCAGCTATCTAGGAGCTTGGAGAATTTTACAGATAAAAGTAAGCAAGTGAGATCATTTGTCTGAGGAAACTAGCACCAATGAGTTCAGAGACACAAGTCATGAAGCAGTAATCGTGTCAGTTCATTAATCAGGGCTTCCCAAGCATTTCCACATCCCAGCATATATAGACAATGATTACATTCCTGTGGAATGGTAAAGTGACACAATGAGAAATGTGCTTCAGATAGATTTATCTGATAAAAGTTTGTACAATGTATTCAGAGTGGAAGTATCCACAGACGAGAAGAATGTTTTACATGGAATTACAATAATGGAGGCCATGATTGCAGATAAATTTCATACTAATCCAATGATAACATACTGATTTTGACTTTCTGAGACAGTAATGAATTTCGAAGCCATGTTTAGGAACATCGGGAGAGAACGTCAAGGTCAAATGAAATGTCAACCAAGAACCATGCGTCATGAGCTTGCCATTTTTGGCCTAGGCATTGAGCAGTAAGAATTTGAAGCAGGTGGAATCGGTGGAATTATAAAGCAGATAAGAATTAAGACTACTAATATAATTAACAATAATATGTTAACACTCTGGAAACCAGTCACAGATGTCAATTTCTCCTTCCCAGTTTGGTCTGGTAACAAATGAAATTTGGACTTAAAGGACAGTCAAGAATTAGATAACAGAGATTTTGACATAGGTGGAGAATTGACTAATTGGGAAATCAAGAGATGATGAGTTGATATTCACTGTTTAATTTGAAGGAAGGGGAGAGCAGACAGAGGATGGGAAATAAGGAAGGTGAAATGTTGAGGCAACACAGAGCTATCTCAGCGAACACTTCCAATAGGTAATTGGGCGTAGTGGATGGATTCTTTGAAAGAGAAGCCAGTGAAGGATATGCAGGGTCATAGTTAAAGTTGTAAAAGTAGATAATCACAGAAGGAGAAAGGAAAGAGGAGGCAAATTAACAATGAAGGAAGATGAGAAAGGAGAAGAGTCATGACATAGACATCACTAGAGAAGATCAAGTGCAGCAACTGCAGACGCTAATATCCAATGCTCACCTCCTTACATTTTGTTTATTGCCATATTAGAAGGAATCAGAAGTCAATATGGAAGGGAAAATTAGAAGAAAGAATAATAACTTTAAAGTTTATTTACTTCCAAAATTTCAACTATGTCCCTTTCCTGCAACTGACAAAATTCAAATAACAATAAACATGTTCTAAATTGTATCCTTCACTGATTTCTTTCAGCAAAATTTGCTCCTTTTTATTTGACAAATATTGAAAAGACTGTAATTGAATTCTAATTCAGCTGCTTTTATTTTGTTCTGATAATTGTGTTTCAAACGTCATTCACATGAATGCCTGCGAACACAAATACTTTTTTAATATGGTTCTTAATTTTGCTCAATCTTGACCTAAGAAAACTGATAATGAGGTGGCTCCTGTCTTCTGGGTTATTAGTTTTAATTCAAATCAATCTGACAAGGAGTGATTGCAAGTCATCACTGGCTCCTTCTGTGCTCAATAGTCTGTGTTAATGTGTTGGTGGTCCCGGATCAATTCTTGGGGAACAACTGTCGATATCATTAAAATCACTACCTCAACTGCAACCAATTAGTATCCTGAATGGTTTCTGAGCAATCGTTTCCTTTGTTCTCTATAGGTAAGGAAACTTCTCTGTGACTCTGTGAATACATGAAATGTCAGGTGCTACATGTGTGCTCTGGATTAAAACTAAGAATTCTGTGGAATCTAAAAAACAAAACAAATAAAGCAAAAGAGAAACACTCATAGATACAGAGAACTGGTGGTTGCCAGAGGGGAGAGGGATGGAGGGTTGGGCAAAATAGGTAAAGCAGATTAAGAGATGTAAACTTCCAGTTATAAAATAAGTAAGTCATAGTGATGTAATATACAGTAAGGGGAATATAGTCAATAATATTGTAATAACTTTGTATGGTGACACATGGTTACTAGACTTATCATGGTAACCATTTCATAATGTACATAAATGTCAAATCATGATATTGTATACCTGAAACCAACATAATATTGTATGTCAACTGTACTTGAATGAAAAAAAGAAATATATAAAAAAATAATTCTGTCCCCAGGGTTTTCTTTGAGGTCTTTTTAATGACTATTGTGCCTCTTCAATTAAAATTCAAATTATGACCTGAAAAATCCTGGAAATTTATCATCCTATAGTATTCTGTGATGACTACCTGAGAGGTACCAAATACTCTATAAATTCCTGATTCATAGAAAAAATTTTAATATTCCTGAAAATAAATGGCAAGTGTACATGTTTCATCACACACACATACACTCAAACACACATGTCAAATTGATACACTGATACAATTGAACTCTATTCTAAGTCTTTGTATTTAGTTTAGCTGTGTAAGCTTTACAAAAGATTCTCAAAAAATCCTCCGAACCAAATGCCTACCTAGAGTTCAAAACCAAAAGAATTAGAGAATATAGGCTGGATTTAAAAATACGTTGCCTTTGATGTAGTATGAAGTATATTCTGAAGCATTTTCTCATTAGATTACCAAAGCTATTCAAATTCTCCAAAATACAAGGTTTCAGACTTAATTGTATGTCAAGGGGAATATCCTTTATAGTTTGTAAGTCAGATAAGGATTCCCTACCTGTTCATGTGGAGGGTTAATTCTCATTTCCTGACCCTTGTGTAGAGTAGAAAGTAAAACAGATTCAGAAAGTAAGTCTGAGATAAATTGCATTATTGCTTCCAATTCTTCACTCCGTAATTGTAATAGAATTATTCATCCACGCCTTTTTCCATGTGATTTTGAGGTGCCTCCTACTGGGGTAGGCAGAGTATATACCTTCAACACATTTACTTTAGACATTGCTATGAATTCCTTTGGACAATGGATCATGGATGGAAGTGATTCTGTGCCTATTTCAAGCTGAGCCTTTAAGAGGCATTCCACATTTCTGTCAACTCTCCTACAGCTTCCGCCCTTTGCCATGTGAAGAATATGTTCCAGATAGCTATTGCTCCTTCAGCATGGATCCTCAAATTAACACATATGGAACAGACTTGAATCTAACCCCAAACCTGGAAACCAGCATAGTTCAGTAGAGCTCAGGCAAAAGGAGACAAGATCAGTCAAAACACAGCCAAACTGTGTAGGGCCGGCCCAGTGGCACAGCAGTTAAGTGCACACGTTCCATTTCTGTGGCCTGGGGTTCGCCTTTGGATCCCAGGTACGGACATGGCACCTCTTGGCACGCCATGCTGTGGTAGGCCTCCCACATATAAAGTAGAGGAAGATGGGCACGGATGTTAGCTCAGGGCCAGGTTTCCTCAGCAAAAAGAGGAGGATTGGTGGCAGATGTTAGCTCAGGGCTAATCTTCCTCAAAAACAAACAAACAAACTACAGCCAAACTGTAGGCTCTTGACCAAGAAATAAATGATTGGTATTGTAAACTTTGAACTTTTGCATTGTTTGTTATGATGCATTATAACTGTAGCCTGCCTGGTCAAATTCCATGACAGAGTGCCATTGTCAGGTGCTTGCCTTTCTCCTGGAAACTTCAGCAGATGGAAGGAGACAAAAGGAATGAGAGTACTGATACAGCAGATCTAGGCATTCTAACAAACCCTTATTAAGCACCAACTGTATACAGAGTTAGATTCTTCAGGAACTAGAGATCCAAATCTACTGAGTGGGTAGAACACAATCAACAGTATCTAACCATCTTTAATAAAATAATCCACAGAAATGCATTGGAAAACCCATTCTTTTTAAGTTCCCATGGAACATATACCAAGATTGACTGAATCTTGAAACATAAAGCAAACCTCAGTAAATTGAAAAGAACAGAAATCATGCAAAGTGTGTTCTCTGACCTCAGTGAAATCAAACTAGAAATTAATAACAGAAAAATCTCCTAACATTTGGAAACTACACAACACACTACTAAATAATCAATGTGACAAATAACAAGTCTCAATGAATATCAGAAATACATTGAACTAAATAAAAATGAAAATACAACATATCAAATTTATAGGATGCAGCCAAACCAGCGCCAAGAGGAAATTTAAAAGCACTAAATACATGTGTTAGAAGAAAGGAGAAATCTGAAATCAATAATCTAAGCTCCCACCTCAAGAATTCAGAAAAAGAATATCAAAATGAATCCAAAGCAAGATGAACGAAGCAAAAAATAAATAAATAAATAAATAAGAGGACAAGGGCAGGAATCAATGAAATCGAAAGGGAAAAGCAATAGAGAAAATCAATGAAACAATGAGCTTGTGCTGTGGAAAGCTCAATAAAATTCTCAAACCTCTAGCAAGATTGAAACAAGAAAAGAAGACACAAATTACTAATATCAAGAATGAATCATCACTATCATACAGACCTGTTAAACATCAAAACAATAATAAGGAGATACTATGAACAATTCTACACATATTGATTTGGCAACTTAGATCAAATGAGCCAATTCCTCAAAAAACACAAAGTGCCAAAACTAGCCCAATATGAAGCTGATAATTTGAATAGCCTGTAACTATTAAGGCTATTAAACTGAATTCATAATTAAAACACTCTCAAAAAATAAATCTTCAATTCCAGATGATTTCACTGAATAATTCTACCAAACATATAAAGAAGCATTAGCACCAATTCTATACAACCTCTTCCAAAAAATAAATGAAGATAGAATGCTTTCCAATCATTTTATGAAGCTAGTATTAATATGATACTAAATATCCCTTATGAACATAAACACAAAAATATTTAACAAAATATTAGCAAATATAGTTCAGCAATATAGGAAAATAATTATACACACCATGACAAAATGAAGTTTATCCTCAAGGCTAATTCAATATTCAAAAATTAATCAATGTAATCTGCCATATTAACAGGCTAATGAAGAAAAATCACATGATCAGAAAAATAATTTGACAAAATTCAACAGTTATTCATGATAAAAACTCTTGGAAAATTAAGAATAGAGAGACTGAGAAGAATATCTTCAACTTGGTAAAGAGCATGTACAAAAAACCTATAGCTAGCATTACACTTAATGGTGAAAGACTGAATAGATTGAATGCTTTCCCCCTAAAATCAGGAACAAGACAAAGATTTCTATTCTCACTATTCTTATTCAACAAAACGCTGGAAGATCTAGCCACTGCAATAAGACAAGAAATGGAAGAAAAATGCATATAGATGGGAACGGAAGAAATAAAACTGTCCCTACCTGCAGATAACACGATTGTATTGTGCTAATGAAAACTCATGCATATTGAGACTGTCCTCACTTTGCACTGTTTTGATACAAATCAGTGTCAGTAGCAATGATTAATAACTATGTATTGTTAAACTTAACCGAGTAACTAAATAACTGAATTCAGAATTGTGAAATTTAAGACACTATGATTTGGGGGTGAGGAGGCATCCCAACATTTATAAAAAGGCCCACAGATAAAATAATGCCTGTTCACATAGGAAAGAACAAAGAAACCAATTCTGATATTTGCTGTTACCTTAAAAATTTGCATTTGCAGATGCAAATTTTCTTTTTTTTGGTGAGGAAAATTGGCCTTGAGCTAACCTCTGTTGCCAATCTTCCTCTTTTTGATTGAGGAAGATTGTCCGAGTTAACATTTGTGCCAATCTTCCTCTATTTTGTATGTGGGATGCTGCCACAGCATGGCTTGATGAGTGGTGCATAGGTAAGTGTCCAGGATCTGAAGCTGCGAACCCTGGGCCAATGAAGCAGAGTGCATGAACTTAACCACTATGCCACCAGGCTGGCCCCTACCAATTTTAATATATGTGTACGTCTTAAAATGTCACTGTGAAATGTTCTGCTTGCTGCTTGGAGCAGATTTCTGCCCAAATTACATAGTACAAATCACCATCATGCAGGATGTCAAGAACTGAGAGCAAGAATCTCCAACAAACTATAAAACACACCTATGCATTTTATTAAAACAGTCAAATATAAAGGCAATTTTAAATACCACAGTATGTTAAAATAATATTATAATATCTAAGATCTCATTTGGAACCTTCACAGAGTAATCTGTATATTTCCTCTTGTTAACTCTTTAATTCACGATTTTGCTCTCAGTTACTCTAGGAAATTTTAATTTCACTTTCAAGCAGCTTAAGTCTTCATCCATCAGAACTCAAAGGTTCTAGCCATCCCTAGAAGATGGCTGTTTCTCAACTGATCAAGGAGAAGGGGAGGCTCCTGCTCCTCTCCATCAGCTCCTGGGTCTTGTCTCCCACACAAGTGAAGAAGAAAGGCGGGTATGGGAATAATCGTAAGATATTTGTATTTTTCAATATTTTTTTTCTTCAGAATTCCTCAAAACTTCACCGATTACTAGTTTAGCCATACTCCTTCTTAGGTATTTAAAAATCATTGTACCCAGTAAAATGAAATTTTTTTCAAATGCCCCAGTAGTAGAATTCCTAAGAACATAGAAATAAGAAGCTCATTTTTGTTATTAAAAGTAGGGGCCGGCCCTGGTGGTGCAGTGGTTAAGTTTGCACTATTCGCTTCAGCGGCCAGGGGTTCGCTGGTTCAAATCTCGGGTGCAGACATGGCACCACTTGGCAAGCCATGGTGTGGCAGGCGTCCCACATGTAAAGTAGAGGAAGATGGGCATGGATGTTAGCTCAGGGCCAGTCTTCCTCAGCAAAAAGAGGAGGATTAGCAGCAGCTGTTAGCTCAGGGCTAATCTTCCTCAAAAAAAAAAAAGTAAATCGTTTTGAACAACATCTTTGAAAAGAGATTAAATCATTATAATATAACCCAAATCAAAGACATGATTTTTGTTTATCAATAAGGGAAATCTAAAACCTATATACTGGTAATGCGATTTTCCTTCTCACTCCTCCTATATATTGTTTTAATTAGTTTTATCTTTTTTTATTCTCTTACCTCCAGGGGAGCCAAATGTTTCATGAAGATATATTTATTTTAATGACTATCGGTCCACTAGAGTTAATGAAATTTCTAGAGGTGTTTAACTTATCCTTAAGGGATGGTTTATATACTGGTATTATGTAAACGTATTTTTCAATGAGAAGCTGCGTTTTTCCCCCAATGGAATTTCAGTCAAGAAAGGTTATCAAACTAAAAAGCTTCTGCACAGCAAAGGAAATCATCAACAAAACGAAAAGGCAACCTAACAATTGGGAGAAGATATTTGCAAACCATATATCAGATAAGGGGTTAATATCCAAAATATACAAAGAACTCATACAGCTCAACAACAAAAAACCCAACAATCCCCTCAGAAAATGGGCAAAAGATCTGAACAGAGATTTCTCCAAAGAAGATATACGGATGGCCAACAGGCATGTGAAAAGATGCTCAACATCATAAGCTATGAGGGAAATGCAAATCAAAACTACAATGAGGTATCACCTCACGCCCATCAGAATGGCTATAATTAACAAGACAGGAAACACCAAATGTTGGAGAGGGTGTGGAGAGAAGGGAACCCTTGTTCACTGCCGGTGGGAGTGCAAACTGGTGCAGCCACTATGGAAAGCAGTATGGAGGATCCTCAGAAAATTAAGGATAGATCTACCATATGATCCAGCTATCCCACTGCTGGGAATTTATCCAAAGAACTTGAAAACACACAGGCATAAAGATACTTGCTCTCCTATGTTCATTGCGGCATTCTACACAATAGCCAAGACTTGGAAGCAACCTAGGTGCCCATCAAGGGACGAATGGATAAAGAAGATGTGGTATTTATACACGATGGAATACTATTCAGCCATAAGGATTAAATCCAGCCATTTGTGACAACATGGATAGACCTTGAGGGTATTATGCTGACTGAAATAAGTCAGAGGGAGAAAGTCAAATACTATATGATCTCAATCATAACTAGAAGATAAAAACGAAAAAAAAAACACATAGCATTGGAGATTGGACTGGTGGTTACCATAGGGGGAGGGGGGAGGGCAAAAGGGGTGATTAGGCTCACATGTGAGGGGATGCACTATAATTAGTGTTCGGGTGGTGAACAGGATGTAATGTATACAGAATTCAAAATATGATGTACATCTGAAAAATTAAATAAATAAAAAGAAAGAAAGGTTATACATAAGCATGACTTTCTCCCTTTTCTTGGCATTATAGACACTAGCCTTGGAAAGCCAGAATGGCCAATCCATGAATATGCAAATGTATTAGTACAATTCTTTTAAAGCTACTTTTGTAAATTTGGTAAAGATGGATCTTCAGGAGTTGAAATACTTAGCTGTAAAAAGTGACTTAGGTTAAAGCTTAGAGTATACTTCAGATCCTTGACTTTATCAGAAAGGTTTTTTTCATAAATGTAATACAAAACCATTACCAATTCTTCATAGGATGCCATTAGATACACAGCATGCTTCAAGATGGTTTAAATAATTTTTATATTAGCAATTATACTTGTAAAACCACAGATGCATTTATAACTTGAGCAATTTAAAAACAAATGCTCAAAATCATAATGCATTGGCAGCTTACACTCACCAGGATGGATATAATAAAAGAAAAAATAGAAAACAACATGTTGACGAGGATGTGGAGAAATTAGAACCCTCACAACTGCAAACGTGGTTTGTAGTGTTTGAATGTAAAATGGTACAGCTGTTCTGGAAAATAGTTTGGTAGTTCCTCAAAAAGTTAAACAGAGTTACCTTATGACTCAGCAATTTCACTGCCGGGTATATTCTAGTGAATTCAAAACATGTTCACACAAAAACTTTTACACAAATGTTCATAGCAGCATTATTCATAATAGCCAAAAAGTAGAAGCAACCCAAATGTACATCAACTGATGAATGGATAAACAATGTGTGTTATGTACTTGCAAGGGAATATTGTTTAGCCATAAAAAGGAATAGAGTACTATTACAGGCTAAAACATAGATGAACCTTAAAAACATGCAAAGTGAAAGAAGCCAGTCACAGAAGACCACCTTTTATATAATCCTATTTATATGAAGTGTCCAGAATAGGCAAATCCACAGAGACAGAAAGATTAGTGGTTGCCAGGAAACGGGAGGAGGGGGGGATTGGGAGGTATAGGGTTTATTTATGGAACAATGAAAATGTTCTGGAATTAGTGGTGATGGTTACACAACATTGTGAATATACTAAAATCCACTGAATTTTACACCTTAAAATGGTTAAAATGAATTTTACGTTATGTGATTCTATCTGAATAAAAGACAAAATGCATTTATGTATCTAATGTATAAATTAAAAAATAATTAATGACTACCTCCCAAATCTCCTACCACCATTTCCCAGCAGCCATAATCAATTTTCTGTCTCTACTGACTTGCCTATTTTGGACATTTCACATAAATGGTATTACACAATACATGTCTTTCCTGACGTGCTTCTTTTACTTAACATAATGCTTTTAAGATTCATTCATGTTATAGCATGAAACAGTACTCCATTCCTGGAAGGTTTGATGAAATACTGTCAAATTTGTAGATGATTTTCCAAAAAGAGTCATCAAAACCAAAGCGTAATTATTAGCCTTTATTTTTCTTTCCAGATATGGATTATGATATACAAAATATTGGGGGAAACACTGGAATTTACACGAGCAAAATATTAAACTATATCAATAATAACTCTCAGGAATAAATTTGGAGAAATGGGCAATAGATGGCATAAAACGATGTGCCAACTATGAAAACAAGTATTTCTTCACATGACCAGCACCTAGAAATAAGTGGGTTGAGTCTAACTGGAACCAGAGCAATGTGCATATTAATCTGATATGCTCAGACTCTCCTTGTTATCTCCTTGATATTTATCTTTCCATAAAATCTCTGGTTTAAAGAAGTACCTCTTCATAGAAAAGTGCTATATTTTTCTCAGTCTAATGATATTTTTAAAAAAGGGATGAAGATGAAAAGAAATCAAATATGTCAGTTTAAAGTCTATAGAGAAAAAGTGATTAATGAGTGATGGGAATTGAGAAATTTATAAATTTCAGTATGAAAAAATACATTAGAATGTTAGAGTTCTCCTCAAATATATGAGAATTATGTTACCTGTGATAATGAAGGATCTGCAGTTGTTTTAAATACTATTTTTTAAAAAAGACTTCTACATTAAATTCTTTTTTTAACTAATTAATTTATTTATTCATTTTCGGATGTACATCATATTTCGAATTCTGTGTAGATTACATCATGTTCACCACCCGAACACTAATTATAGTCCATCCCCTCACATGTGAGCCTAATCACCCCTTTTGCTCTCCCCCCTCCCCCATGGTAACCACCAATCCAATCTCCAATGCTATGTGTGTTTTTTGTCGTTGTTTTTATCTTCTAGTTATGATTGAGATCATATGGTATTTGACTTTCTCCCTCTGACTTATTTCAGTCAGCATAATACCCTCAAGGTCCATCCATGTTGTCACAAACAATGAGGTATCACCTCACTCCGGTCAGAATGGCTATAATTAACAAGACAGGAAATAACAAATGTTGGAGAGGATGTGGAGAGAAGGGAACCCTTGTTCACTGCTGGTGGGAGTGCAAACTGGTGCAACCACTATGGAAAGCAGTACGGAGTATCCTCAGGAAATTAAGGACAGATCTACCATATGATCCAGCCATCCCACTGCTGGGGATTTATCCAAAGAACTTGAAAACACAAAGGCATAAAGATACTTGCACCCCTATGCTCATTGCTGCATTATCTACTTAAAATTCTTATGAAATATATTTTAAGAATCATAACACATGAATAACAAGCTCACACACATCACTGTGTCTATAGTTATCATAAATTTCATTTATATAGAGAGTAAATTTAGAAGGAAGCGAAATAATTTGAGAAATGAAAGGGCAGAGAACACTTTAGACTTCCCACCAGCACTACGGTACAATACAGTAAATTATTGTGCATGATGATTATATTCTGGGCAATGTGATTAATAAGGAAGGCAGACGGGAAAAAGAAAAAAACGGCTGAAAGTAATAAGATCAGAGAAATCTTTTTTAAAAATACAAATAGTCGATATATATTCTTGTTAAAAAAACTCAACCCAATTTTTCATTAAAGAATAAAACAATTAAAACAATATCAAGTATTCACTTTGTATCTATAACTTTGGCAAAGCTTAAAAAAAAATTGATAGGGGCTGGCCCCGTGGCCGAGTGGTTAAGTTTGCATGCTCCGCTGCAGGCGGCCCAGTGTTTCGTTGGTTCGAATCCTGGGCGTGGACATGGCACTGCTCATCAAACCACGCTGAGGCAGCGTCCCACATGCCACAACTAGAAGGACCCACAATGAAGAATATACAACTATGTACCGGGGGGCTTTGGGGAGAAAAAGGAAAAAAATAAAATCTTTAAAAAAAATTGGTAATACCCAGTATTGTAAATAGGCTTTCTCATGTAGAATAGGAAGGAATGTAAATTGGTAAAGCCTTTTTGTAAGATACTTTGGAAATTTTATAAAAATAAATTAAATGGATATGCCTTTTTATCTAGAAATTGCACTTTGAGAAATTATTTCTAAAGATATCACATCAAATGCACAAACATGATATGGCATCATATTCATCATAGCATTATTTAAAATACAAAGTAGAAGAAGGTATGTCTCAGAAAATTGATTAAATAAATTATGGTCTATACTTGAAAAGGATGATGTGTATATTAATATGGAAATATTTCTACATCATGTTATTAAAGCACAAGAACAGTTAAAAGAAAGCATATAAAATATTGTTAGCAAGATATATGAAAGGCTATTTGTCTAAATGCAAATAGTAGTCACCTCGGTGGCGTGAGATTTGAGGTGATTTTTACTTTGTGCTATAATCCATGCATTTTCAATGGGCAATATTGCCCTATGAATGCAAAATTTCGTTCTTCAGGGGCAAACAAGTCTTAGCTATCACAATGGCTTATGGCACTCCAAAGGCCACACAAACAGATACATTTATATCTCTGGTATTAAAATTTCTTAGGGGGTGCATAGGAAAAAATATCTAAAAAGGCTCCTTAGGGGGACAATAATAATTTTAAAAATGCTGAGAAACACTGGTTTAATTTATGGTTTTCAGTGTTTGAATTTTCTACATGTGCATTTTTGTTTAATCACACTCATATACACACAACTATTTTCACGTTGAGAAACAAACCTTTCTTCATTTTGAGAAAAAAATAGAAGGCTTATTATTACATTTTAGGAATACTTCCATCATGAATGATGAAGGCAGGCATAAAATGATGACTTAAAAGGGCAAGACAGAGTGATTGCAGGTAGATGAGACACTGCTATGTCTAAGAATATTCATTAAAATTCTTAAAAATCTATTTACATTGATACAGATTACTTTACTCTGTAGTAAACTTGAGGTCTAAGTAATGACCTAGAAAAATTCCACTAGATAAAATTAAACAGGCAAGGAAGACTTTATGCAAGACTACTGCAACAGGGGAGAGAGACAGAACTCATCTCCACTAATACAGAAGGTGAGAGAGGTTTTAAGTATTGGAATGAGCTAGTGGAAAAGTACTGGAGGATACTGGGGGAGTGGGTTGGTCAATATGATTAGATCATCTGTTTGCCAATTGTCACATCTTTCAAAGTTAGGCCCCTACTCTCCCATAGAGACTGGGAGATAGGGGCCCTATCTTCCTTGATAATTACATGTCAAAGGGAAGGAAGCCTCCTAGGTTTTTGAGAAAGACATCCCTGGGATGTAAAACTGGCTAGAACCTGGGAGTAATTTACATCCCAAACGGCAGAAAAGAATTTACAATTTCAAGTTTTCTGAAGTGAATGCTCTAAGAACAGAGAGGTCAGGGGCTAATAGTCATGAAGAAATCTGTCTAAAGTTAGTCAAGCTGACGGAATAGTAAGGCTGTCTTAGTCAATAAGCACTCTGTAAACTGTTTCCATTTATGGGGCTCCTGTTATCTTGTGGTTTACTAAAACTATTTTTTGTTGTTATCCTAAAGCTAACAATCAGTAAAACACCCCAGAGAGACTCCAAAAAAGAGCAGTTAAGCTCTCATTTGATATTAAAAAAAAACTGGGTTGTAAAAAATTCCTATATTTTTTAACGAGTGACACAGAATACTGGTGAATTAAAAATTGAAGTAAGATATTTTAAACCTTTGAAAAGCATTATATGCACATTTATCGGAGCTCCTTCTAATTCCCACTAATAATGATTTACTGTGGTCGTACTAAGCATAATATTCCTTATTAAGAAGACTTAACTTTTCCTTTTCTTTCTTTCTTTATCTACCAAACCCTCTGCTACTCTTTCTAATTAAGATGAAAGGAGTGGCAAAAGGGCTATAATATTGGTAAAGGGAAGAAAATCACAGAGAATTTGAGGGTGTTTTAAGAAATTTTTCTCCTATTTAATCATCAAATATGCGAATTATTATTTTATTAATGCTTTAGACATATGCGTAGATAATGTAAACCAAAATATCAAGAGAAAAAGAATGATGTATTTTTGATTGCAAGTGGATAATTGAATAAATGTCTGCTGATAACTATGGGCTCGTTCACCACTGCGAACCGTGCAGAGTGTGATGTACTTTTTAACATGTGTGTTGCAGCAAAAAGAAACCTATTGGACAAAATAATCACCAGCGCGTCTTGAGGAATCTTGGGGTCCTATCTAGTTGTTAGTTCACTATAGCTGTTTGTTTTCAATAGTCTATATGCTTTTTTATTGACATGGTCTTAAATCGAAAGAAGGAAAATGTGAATATTTTGAAGTAAGAGTTACTGTGGTGGAGGCCATTCAAATTAGACTTCACACACTGTAAAATCTGAATATTCAAATGCGAAATTACTGAAAACAGCATTTTGAGGCTTCAGCACAGTTTATTATGGTAGGCTCTGCTGCTCATGTGATCTTGAAGGCTGTAGAAAAACTACATTGTGTTATATTGTAAGACTGCATCATAATTAAGTGTTACTGCGGTGTTTGTTGCTTCCAGAAAAGTTATTAACAGGACTCTGTCAGATAATTAGAAATATGGATCATGCAGATATTTCTTTTAATTTGCTAGAATTCACACCCTAGTATAATTGTTCTATTCTCTTTGTACTTGAGGGATGGTAGTTTTATTATGAAATTTATACTATATCTAACATCTTGTTAATAGACAAATCTACACATTTACCAAGAGTTTCTCTTCTGATATCTTTCACACCTTAGCTGTAAGAAATGAAAATATAGATTACACACACACACACGTATATGTGAAATGCATACATAAAAATATACATTAGATCCATATATATATATATATATATATACAATTTACATATCATGTAGATATAGACCACATCATTTTCCATTTTCACAATCCATGCAACTATAAACATTTAGAATAAAATGGCTACATGTCTTCACTCCCCCAAGCCCTAGGCTTGTGTGCATTTAAATATATATATTTATAAGCTTAAAACAAGATCAAGTCTCTATTTAGGTGTTAAAAGGCAAATCTTTACGTAAACCAATGACTGATATAAGGCTCATTGCCATTTCGGAGGAACATCCAGACAATAGCTTCTGAGATTATAACACTAAAGTGGAGTCTAGGGATGTGTTTGGGATTCTTTGATAAATAACAAATTATTTATCTGATAAGATCCAAGGAGGTAAGATTTGGAGAAAGAAGAAAGTAACTCAATTGACGTCTGAACAAGAGAAAGAAGTTCACTTTTCTTCATCTCTCCACCCTGGCTTCCTCTGCTTTTCATTTTCAGAAGTGTTATCACTGAAAATGCCTCCAGGCTTGATTCTAGGGTGTTGAAGGAAGGAATAGAGGATTAAGGAGGAGACTGGGGGAGAAGTTCCAGATAGCAGGGAACTTGGAGGCAAAGAGACAGAAAGAAGAGATGGAAACACCAAGCTATAGAAGGAGGGAAGGAAGTTAAGGTGCTTCTCAAATGGTTATTTGTAAGCACTACTACTCGTATTTTAAAATGAAATTGTTGTACTGTGAAGATTCTATTGTTTTTTAAATTCATTCAGTAGCTGTTAAGTCACAGCCTACTGTGTGTCGGCTCTGAGGATCTTGTCCTCAGGTCTAGGGCAGCATATTGACTCTAAATCCTTGCTACTCAGTGTGTGCTCTGGGGACTGCAGTGTTGGCATCAACCTGACTCAGAATCTGCATTTTAACAAGACCTATATGTAATTCCTATGCACAATGAAGTTTGAGATACACTGCTTTAAACATATGACTGTAAAAGTGTTTGAAACAGATGTGCCTTGACACTATGAGAGCACAAAGAGAGAGCCAGTTAATTTGAGGGCTAAGGAAAGACTTCACCTTGGAATTATAAATTAGACCTGAACGATGCACTGAAGTTAATCAAGGGAATTTATATGGTGAGGTTGGATAGAGATCTGAGCAGAAGGAATATTCCTTGGTATATGCTTAAGAAACTTTAGTTTGGCTGGAAGTTAAAGTGTAATACGGCAAACAGAGATGGATGATGGTAGAGGGTGTGAGTGGAAGCTGATGATTGATGATTTGATAAGCCAACTAAGGATTTGGGACTTTATCCTTTGGGTAATGTGGGGTGAGTCACTGATGGTTTTTAAGCATGTTTTTCAAAACGTGGAGAATGGTTTCGAGGCAGGCAAGGTAGCAGCAGAAAGATGCCCTAATCTTAGCACACAGGACTCAATACCTTCAGGCCTGGGGTTGTATAAATTGTATCTTAGTTCTCTGTTTCAAAGATACAGAAGAAATCAGTAGAATCCTTAAACAGTTTTAGATTGTTCTTACTCATTTTGTGTTCTAAAATGGAAAGATCTTTTTTCAAAAAAACAAATATCAGTATTCACTTGTGTGATAATTTTTCTAGTCAGTATGGACTGGAGAAAGGCCACTGTTCACTCTTTTCTCCTCAGTTTCCAGGCAGCAACAGACAAAAGTCACAGCTATATAGAAGACATAGTGGAACTTCCAGAAGAACTTAATCTTTTACATTTAAAGTATTTAAGATCAGTTTCAATACAATTTTCACAATATCCTCTGCAATCTCTGCTGCAAACCTTTAAATTTAGCTGGATTTATCTATAGACCACATACTTATCAGAGCATAAATTTGTCACAAACTCCAAGAGCTGTTTAAAGCTTTTGCTGAGGCCAATAAGCACTACTGTCAACACTCAGACACATCCCAACTTTGCAGGCTTTAAAATAACTTTTACTTCAATCTAGATTTGAATTCCTAGCTGGTTGCCCCAAACCTCAATCTTTGCCTCTGGGCTCTCCATATTTAACAGTGATGGAAAGAACCTTGTTTTTGCACCTTATTCCTTCCCGTTACTTCTTTATTGACCCGTTTTGATTTCTGATCCCAGTTCACACCTGTCAACATGTATATTTCAGACAGGAAAACTCAGACTCAGCTCAGGCTCCATGGAGCCCAACCACTATAACAAGCTAGTAAGTCAAGACGATGTTAATTATCATCCCCATGTTCCATGCAAATAGGAAATATGAGTAATGTTTCTTAACATTTTAGTGATCCTGATTCTTCATACCAGAGCAATGATATGCAAATTCTTTATTATTATTTTTTATTAAAGAATTTATTTTTTAAGAACAGTTCTAGGTTCACAGCAAAATTGAAGGGAAGGAACAGAGATTTCCCATATACCCGCTGCCCCCACACATGCATGGCCTCCCCCCTTATCAAAATTCTCCACCCAAGTGGTACATTTGTTACAAATGATGAACCTATATTGACACCTCATTATCATCCAAAATCCATGGTTTACCTTAGGGTTCACTCTTGGTGTTGTACATTCTATGGGTTTGGACAAATGTATAAAATAGTACCATACAGAGTATATTTACTGCCCTAAAAATTCTGTGCTCTGTCTATTCATCTCTCCCTCCCCGACCGCTACTCCTGGCAAGTGCTATCTGTTTACTGTCTTCATAGTTTTGCCTTTTCTAGAAAGTCATATAGTTGGAATCATACAGTATGTAGCCTTTTCAGATTGGCGTCTTTCACTTAGTAATGTGCATTTAAGTTCCTCCATAAGTTTCATGGCTTGATAGCTCATTTCTTTTTGGTACTGAATAATATTCTATTGTCTGGATGTAACATTTTATTTATCCATTCACCTGCTGAAGGACATCTTGATTGCTTCCAAGTTTTGGCAATTATGAATAAAGCTGCTATAAACATTTGTGTGCAGGTTTTTGTGTGGATATAAGTTAAAATTCCTTTGGGTAAATACCAAGAAGCATGATTCGGGGATTATATAGTAAGAGTATGTTTACTTTTATAGGAAACTACCAAATTGTCTTCCAAAGTGCCTGTACCACTTTGCATTCCCACCAGCAATGAATGAGAGTTCCTGTTGTTCCACATCCTCACCAGCATTTGATGTTAGTGTTCTGGATTTTGGCATCTCTGATATATGTGTAGTGGTATCTCATGGTCATTTTAATTTGCATTTCCCTGATGATGTATGATGTGCTGCATCTTTTCATATGCTTATTTGCCATCTGTATATCTTCTCTGGTGAGGTGTCTGTTAAGGTCTTTGACCCATTTTTTAATCAAGTTTTTTGTTTTCTTATCGTTGAGTTTTAGAGTTCTTTGTATATTATAGATAACATTCCTTTATCAGATGTGTCTTTTGCAAATATTTTCTTCCAGTCTGTGACTTTTCTTCTTATTCTCTTGACAGTGTCTTTCTCAGAGGAGACATTTTTCATTTTAATCAAGTCCAGCTTATCAATTCTTTCTCTCATGCATTGTGCCTTTGATGTTGTATCTAAAAAGTCATCACCAAATCCAAGGTCATCCAGACTTTCTCAAACTATGCTATTTTCCAGGAGTTTCATAGTTTTGCATTTTACCTTTAGGTTTGTGATACGTTTTGAGTTAATTTTTGTGAAGGGTGTAAGGTCTGTGTATAGATTCATTTTTTTGCATGTGGATGTCCAGTTGTTCCAGCCCCATGTGTTGAAAAGACTATCTTCACTCCATTGTATTGCCTTTGCTCCTTTGTCAAAGATCAGTTGACTCCATTTATCTGGGACTATTTCTGGGATCTCTATTCTGTTCCACTCACCTATTTGCCTATTCTTTCACCAGTATCACACTGTCTTGATTACTATAGTTTGACAGTAAGTACGAAAGTCCTGTAGTGTCAGTCCTCCAACTTTGTTCTTCTTTTTCAATACTATGTTAGCTATTCGAATCCTGTTTTGTTTTATCTTGTCTTTTACGTTTTCCAAAACCTGGTTGTCAAAGCTTTCATCCTGTCCTGAAATTTGATAGACACAAAAGGGATTTCCCAATTTATATTTTAAAAAAATTACATGCCAATTCAATTAAGAGTAAACTAATGCTCCTAATTCCCTGAAGTTTTATTTTAATTAAACTGCTAGAAGAGTATGGGGTGAGCAAAGAATAAGGCTGCATAACGATGTTTCAGTCAATGATGGACTGTGTAATATATGTACATATATGTACACACATGTATGATGTATATGTATATGTACACATATATCATATATGAAGGTGATCCCATAAGATTAGTACCATATAGCCTAGGTGTGTAGTAGGCTATACCATCTAGGTTTGTGTCAGTATACCCTATGATGCTCACACAATGACGAAATCGCCTAATGATGCATTTCTCAGAACATATCCCTGTCATTAAGTGACACATGACTGTACATATATACATTTGTAATCAATCCTGTTCCTGGGGCATATGAAGTCATACTGAGACACTGAGTTTGGTTATTCACTTTGAGTTTTTAAGAAAGAGGGAGCATAGTTTCATTGTCATCTCAATCATCATAGCTAAGACATATAAAACTGCAAACTATGTTATGTTTTTTAAATATATTACACATACTAGTTTACTTAATCCTTGCAATTATCCTATGATGAAGATATGATTTCCCTCACTTTTCAGATGAAGAAACCAAGTCAAAGAGTAGTTAAATAATTTCCCCAAGGTTACACAGCTCTTAGGTAGCAGAGCTGTTACTGGTTAGCCTTCAAAATGTGAGTAATTGATTCAGAGTGGAATGGTTTAGAGAACTTTTAAAGTCAAAGAGGTCTGGGTTCAAAACCTGGCTCTAAGGATTAATGTACAAATTCTTGAGCAAAGTGATTAAATTCTGTTAACTTCAATTTGTTCATGCATAAAGTAGAAACCATATGCCCTATTGATAGATTCATGGGAAGATGAAAAGAGGTAAAGAAGTGAAAGTGCCTATCCCTGGCCCAGAGGCATAGAATGGGCTCAATAAAGGTTAATTGCTTTTATTACATTTCCAATAAAATCTCTCTTGGTTGGAGCAGTCAACATTTCTACACCAGCTATGCTTTCTAGATAAACTTAGTTTAATTCTTTACATGTCAAATAGTTAATACTTTCAAATAAAACTTTCAACCATGTACTATGCCCTCCCTAGCTCAGTAGAAAAGGTGTACTGAATTACAAGATAATCATCAGGGAAAAAAATAGTAGTTATAACCAGTAGAAGCAAATGCAAATGTAGCTGGTAAAGGGAAGGAGAGTTGAATGCCTGTTGGATTCATCAATTGTCCCTAACTCTGGAAGGCTAAACTACACTGAAGGTGATGCCTTCAGTGAAGGTGATGCCTTCAGTGTAGCTTAGGGTTGATCTCAAGAACTCAAACAGTAGGCATTTTCCACCTGCCCCCACACTTCAAATCCTGCCATAATCTCATTCATAGCCAAATGAAATCCAGAAACCTGGGCATACAAAGATGACAGGTTAAGGTTGACCTTGATCTTCTCTCCTTTCCCCATTCTTACACAAACAGAAAGCAGACAAAGCAATGGATCCTTTTGTCCTGACACACTCAGTTTGTTTTAATTCTTGCATCCAGAGACTTTCCTGTTAACTGTCATTTTCTTTTGTCAAGTTCCATTGGCTGCTACTATTTCCATTGCACCACATCCAAACTTGGACTTTCTGTTTTTCTTTTTTCTGTGTCTCGCAACTTCTTTCATATGCATTTGTTGGAACCTTCTTTTTTTTTTTTTCTTGGAAGGTGGAAAATCGATGCATGTCCCCTTCTCTCTTGTTCAACAGTTTTACCCTATCTCTCTTTGGATTAAAGTTTGAAGTAATGAAAAGAGGTCAGATTAGTTGTTGTGAGACACGGGCTTCATGGGTAGAGCCCCAGTTGTACACCTTACTAGCAGTGTGACCAAGTTACTTATTCTCTGAGGGATTCAAATTCCTTGTCCATAAAATGAGAGAATAATTTGTCTGCATCCTTGGATGGTTGTGAGGATTCAATGAGTTGATACATGTAAGGTCTTAGAACAGTGCCTGGCACTCAAAAGCTACTATTGTTATTTATCAGTGCACTTTTTCATAAATCTCCACGTCCTAGCTAAATGAAACCTTTCCCATGCACATCTCATTCATTATGAAGTCCTCACTGATTTTTTTCTACCTACATCCCTGACAATGTTGAATTTTATCTGAGCCTTATTATCCTAGAAAACAGCAAAGGTTAAGTGGTCCCTCATCCTTTTGTGTTCCAGAAAACAGCTTACTGCAAAAAACCACCCTTCCCCATAAGACAGACAAGACTCATGGATGCTCCTTTGTTGAACTATGACAAGGCCAGACACAGACCCTCAAAATTCCCATTATTTGCCTCATAAATGATTAGCGGAACTGTTATCCCCACTAATCAACCAGAACAAAATGCTTGTTAACTATACTTTGCTTAAGATTCTCTCCTTCCCCAGGCCCCTAAACTTTAACCTACCTTCAGCCTGAGCCAGCACGCAGCCCTTCCTAACAGTCCTTCCACAGACTAGGCCGGCCATGTGACAAAACATTCTCTGATCTTCCGTCCCATCATGCCACTCTCGCTCATCCCACTTCCCCACATGCAGTTCTTTCTAGCCTTGTTGTTCCTCCCTATGAAAAAAACCTTCCTTTTGCCTAACCGTTGGGAGTCTTGTAGATCCTACAGTCGGAGTAGTCTTCCTACTGCAGTAGCCCCCTCCTCTACTGCAACAGTCCCCCTCTTTGTAACAATCCATTTGAATAAAGCCCTAATCAGATTCAGATTTTTAGAAAATGTGACACTCACATATCCAAATTCTTGATCTTCTTGAAGGAGAGCTTCAAATTCCACTTGTGCAGGAAACCTTCCATGACCATCCCAGAATTCCCACCACCTTTTATGACCACTCTCTTATATCATTTCTCATTTTGCCTCCTATTGTGTGCATAATTTTTTCTTCTGCTTGATGATAACTGCCCCAGGAGGTCTCTGCCTAATTCATTCTCTGATTTCTCACAGTGCCCAGCATGGTATATGAATAAGAATCTGGTTAGTTTTTGTAAAGTGAATGAATAATGGACATAGTATGTCTACAGAGCCTATCAAATGTCAGTAGAATGTCAACACGTCAGATAAAATGTCAGGTAAAATGTAATCAACAAGCAGGACACGTTAGGCTATTAAGTTACCCATAATCCAGTCTAAATTAGATAATATATGCCAACTGCTTAGAATGGTACATATAATAAGCATTCAAAAATGCTAGTTTCCATCATCATCATCATCATCATCATCATCATCATCATCATCATTAAGATCCTCTTTTCTTCTCACCTGCATTAAAGAGATGCTCACTCAATGGAGACCACCCAATTTACAGAATCATTATGGCTGAAATTAACCAGAAAATATTAATTGATTTTTTCTCTTATATATTTTTAAAATATAATTTTACCATGTTTTATATCACAGTAATTAAAATTGATTGTGACAAATTCTGGTGTCAAAACAACCCTTTGACACTAGAATAAACATATAGATAACTTATTGTGGCTTTCAGTTTTTTATTTTGTGGTTGTTTTATGTACCAGAGGGAAGAAACAAGCTCTTACTGAGAGTTTATTACATGCTATGTACTGTACGGAGTGCCTAAATATAATTTAACTCTCAATTTTTTTTCTGAGGAAGATTAGCCCTGAGCTAACTACTGCCAATCCTCCTCTTTTTGCTGAGGAAGACTGGCCCTGAGCTAACATCCGTGCCCATCTTCCTCTGCTTTATACATGGGACGCCTGCCACAGCATGGTTTTTGCCAAGCGGTGAACCCCAGGCTGCCGAGAAGTGGAACATGTGAACTTAACCGCTGCACCACTGGGCCGGCCCCCTTAACTCTCAATTTTATGTAGACCAAAGAAATTAACTCTAAAAAGTTAACTTGCCAATGGTATCATTTCAGGGAAAAAAAATCCTGTTTTAGAGCAGAACTCAGGCATTTAATAAGCATTTCTTGAAAGAATAAATGATGGTTTACTTGTTTTTGGAGGTTTTGCTCTTCCAAGACTAGCTTGCTGCCCTCCCCTACACTATGAAGAGATATGCCATCCAGGAAACTTGCTAAAATCAGACTAATTGTAAACTCTTAAACATTTTACTGTGTTAGAAAGCCTTAGCCCTGGAAGGAACTGTAGAGTTCCCTCGTACACAAGTAAGGGTTAAGACATTTCCTAAACCGGCTTGAAACAGGACCATAACTGAAGTCACCTCACTCTAATCCAGACTCTTTCCACTATATGGCACTGCCTCAGATAACTGATGAAATCCCTTCCTCATAATTTTGTGGACATTTGAGTTGTTTCTAGTATTGTACTGCTACAGATAATACTGCAAAGGGACAACTTAATGACAATTGTTTTTCTCTCTCAGATTAATGCTTAGAAAACATTCCGTCCTCAAGAAGACCAGGGATTTTTTTTCCTGTCACTTTGTCTCCCCCTTTCTGTTTATTTTCTCGTATTTATTTACTTTTCTGTATGTCTCTTCTTTTTTCTGTGTGTGTCTTCTGTTCGCGTTAGTCTTCCAAGCTGTATTGGTATTCTTATTTTTTTCACGTTGTAGTACTTTTTGCAGATTCTACCTTTAAAATATTTTGCTATGTGTTTTACAAATGAATTGCTGGAAGAATGAATTGCAAGCTTTAAAAAAACACTTCAGTTGACCCTATATAAGGAAAATATTTTGTGCTGACTTTAAAAGACAATCATATCATTAGAACTATTGTGAAGAAATAACAGCTCATTAGGATTATTACATATTAATTCAAGAACAATGAATATACAAAGGCTTTCAAACAAAATAGTTGCATTTTACATTATTTTAAGAATAAGCTGACAGCCCTGAAATAATTACTTATATAAAAGGTTTACCATCAAGACTAAAAGAACATTTAGCTGAGTTATTTACAAAAGAATACATTTCTAAAATATATACCCAACTCAGCTTTTGTGTATTCAACATTTCAAAAAGTGTTTATTATTCATCTTCTACTATTGCTAAATAATGCAGAATTACTGACAAAACCAAAATAAACAAGATGAAGTCTTACCTCAAGTAACTTAGAGGCCATTGTGAAAGAGTGGTAATGTATCCAACTAGCCAAATAAGCAAATAGGAAGCAAAGTGTCAGGAAGCAATCTGACCTCTAAGGACGAAGGGGCTGTCCTGATCTAGCAGGAAAGCACCGAAGGCTCACTGGAGGAGATGGGCTTTTGAGCTGGCCCTTCAAAGACAGGGAGATTTTGAACATGCAGAGATCTGGTGGGTGTGCATCGCAGATGGAGAAACGGTGTAGAGAGAAACACTAGAGAAACAGACATTTGGACAGGAAAGTGGGAGGTGTGTAGCTCAGCAGTTTCAGTTTGAGGCCCTTTGTGAACCTCTCCGTTATTCAGATGACTTTGCATTAGTAAAATTTGCCTAACTGTGCTACTTAGGGTAAGGCTAGCAGTCATACAAGTAAACCCCATTACTTCAGTGCTTTAACTTAATCGATGCTCATTTCTCACTCGCAGAAGCATGAAATGATATTCTTTCTGGTCAGTGATCAGCTTTCCCCCATGATGTGATTTAGAGACCTGGGCTCCTTTCCTCCACCTGGGGCCTTGGCATTTTCTGCATCCAGGAATTGATAGGGGAAGAAAGAGAGAGAGAAAGAATATTCTTTTCTTCACTACTTTGACTCAGAAGACCCCCTCCTCTTTTCCCTCGCATTCATTGGTGAGAACTAGTCATATGGCTCTACCTAGAAGCAAGAGGGGCTGGGAAATATAATTTCTGACTGAGCAACTACTTCCCACCACAGCTCTATACTATGGAAAGAGGAGTCTGCTCTGCCATACCCACCTACTAAGGAACTATTTGGCAAAGTACAGAAACACATATGAAAACATATCTTAGACTCCAATTGAGGGTACACTTGATTTGTTTATATTGTTTCACCTGTATTGATAACTATGACTCCAACAGCTGCAGTGAAGTGGAAGACTTAACCACTACTAGAGGGGCATTGTTAAAATATTCTGTCATAGGGCTGGCCCGGTGGCGCGGTGGTTAAGTTTGCACGTTCCGCTTCTCAGCAGCCTGGGGTTCGCCGGTTTGGATCCTGGGTGCAGACAGGGAATCGCTTGGCAAAAGCCATGCTGTGGCAGGCATCCCACGTATAAAGTAGAGGAAGATGGGCACAGATGTTAGCTCAGGGCCAGTCTTCCTCAGCAAAAAGAGGAGGATTGGCAGTAGTTAGCTCAGAGTTAATCTTCCTCACACACACACACACACACACACAAAATTCTGTCATTATGCTATAGGACTCCTTTATAATCAGAAGAAAAGTAGCACAAATCAAAAACCAATTCTCAGAGTAAATTTGATTGGAATCAATGAAATTATTTGAATGAGAAGAAAAATATGCCATTACAGATGTTTGTAAATTAAGGAAAGAAACAAAAATCTTTTAAATGTTAAAAGGATTCCTATCGATTAGAAATGTAAGGTCTAAGTTGAACTTCTCTGAGTTAGAAAAATTCTTCTAATAATAAATTTACGTTTTGGATTTTAATTGTATTTTGCACAAAAAACAATCTCTCTGGTTCTTACTTTATCTCTCTGGAAAATCACCTTTTCTTAACATCTTTGTTATCCTTATAACATTTTGTCCTTTGTACACTTCACATTCTACTCTATACATTGTCCCTGGGTAATCCCACTCACTATTAAAGGTTCAAGTACCATCTGTGTCCAGATTAATTCCATATTCTTAACATATATCCAATTGTCTCCTGGACCCCTCCGACAGACATCCCATAGACATTCCAAACCCAACATTACCAAACCTTAACTGCCACTTTCTGGGTACCCAATCTGGCTGCCTATCCAAAATCTGTCGCCCCACTACCACTTTCTTGCTATCCTTTCTATCCTGATATTGTTCCCCCTACTCCAGGTTCTCATGTGTGTCATGTGATGGCTTAGACTATTCTGAGTCCCAGGGTTGAATCTTGGATGGTCTAAGCCAGTCATATTGCAGTGGTCTCATCACCCTTTCTAGTGATTATTTTATTAATGGTCAATTTGGACAACGGGATATGGGTGGAAATTTGCTCTGGGAGTTTCTAAGAAAGCTGTCCTTGCTTTTAGTTACAGAATATAATATCGGACAATCCTTTTGCTGTCTGTATACATTGGTGTCTTCACATGATCCCATCTCGGGAAGCCAACCTAAGAGGTCAAGTCACTTGCTGAGAATGGCAGAGAGGAAAGACAAAAGAAAAAAAATATGCCTGAGAGTGTCATTTTAGAGGATGAATTACCAACCTTGGGCCTGTCCTACCTCTGGAATTCTTGTTAGAAAACATAATATATGTCTTTGTTATTTAAGTCATCAGTTACTTGCAGTCAAAAAACAAACAAAAATCTTAACTAATACACTCCTCCTCAGTCTCATCTTGAAATCTCTCAAAATTCAAATCTTCCAAACAAAAACTCAGCCCCGACTCCAACACTCACGTGTAATTAATCATCTAATTCTTTTGTTCTACCTCCTACGTATGTTTCAAATCTAAAACCTCTTCTTCAAACTCATTGTCTTACCTTTGTTTTATCCCCTTGTCTGCCATCAAGACAGTGCTCCTCTAACTATCTGGAGTAAAGAACCACTTTACTATGATATTTCCAATTTATACTTTGCATAGCATCAGTGCAGAAAGGATCTATAACTTCTTAACCTCATCGAAAATAATAAATGCAGATCTTACAACTATAGAGCACATTCATTTATTATACATGTAATTATATAAGTAGCTTGTGCAAGTATACAATTGCTGTTTTGAGTGTAATTCTATTTCTTACAAAATGTTTATCAAATGATTTTGTTGAATGAAAAAAAAACATGAAAAGGCAGGTCAACACTATTGAGTTTATTTAATGCAAAGAGAAATTAGATTAACATAAAGTGATCTGATTATATACCCCAAATGGAAAACATCAACAAAACTATTTCATTAGATTGGTACTCAGATTTTTTGCTTTAATCTAATTTTAGCAATGTCATAACCAACCGGTGAATAGTAAATAGCTTACTACCTCTTTGCTGCCCTTATAATGTACTGTTATAATATTAATGGCTATTTTTCACATCTCTGCTACTTCATTCTGTTTCTTCATGTTTAGTGTTGACAATTGTTATTGACTTCATTACTCTAAAAGGGATATATCATTAACCAGCTCAATAATACCATAGCAACAAAATCTAAGTAGAAATACTCTGTTTTCAGGTTATATTCTTAATTAGGGACTCATAAAAGTTGATGCATGGAAGAAACATGGCACGCTCATGACATCCAGAAGCCATAATTTCCCTTAAAAAGTTTAAAATGTATGTATTTTTTTAAAAAGGACATATGGGGGCCAGCCCCATGTCTGAGTGGTTGAGTTCGTGTGCTCTGCTTCGGCGGCCCAGGGTTTTATTGGTTCAAATCCTGGGAGTGGACACGGCGCTGCTCATGGGGCCATGCTGAGGAGGCGTCCCACATGCTACAACTAGAAGGAACCACAACTAAAAATACAGAACTATGTACTGGGGGGGCTTTGGGGAGAAAAAGGAAAAATTAAAAAAATCTTAAAAAAAAGGATATATGTTTCAGTGTCTTTCTTTCATCTTTAATTTGACAGAGCAAGCCTCAACTTAAAAAGAAAAGGTTCAGGCTGTGCTTTGTGATCATTAACCAATGCACTGAAAACCAAAAATTTAAAACAAATATTAGAAATTACAAGATTTAGAAGGCAGAGGATAGAAACAGCAGCATCTATATTTGTGTTTAGAGCATGCTTCAAGGTTTAGTGAATAAAACAAAAGTGTTCTTCAAAAGATGGTAGGATGTAAACAGAACATAATTATCTAATGGAACACTAACAACAAGTGCTCATTAGAAGTTCCAAAATTTCTTTTGTTGACTCCTGAACATAGCAGCGACTACAGACAATATTTCTACATTTAAAATAATATCTCTTAAAAGTTAATTTGTATTTTTTTAATTTCCCTGGTAAACACATTGCATTGTATCATTTGGGACAAAGTCTGTGATATTCACAATGAATCTTTGATGCTGTTTATATTCCAAGAAGTCTTGGTTGATATGCTGGAGTGGAAGCCAACATTAAATCCAACAGATGATTAAGAAATATATAGTAAGATCTTCTAGTTAAGGCATAAGAGTAAACTACTTCTTTACATCTTACATAGAATTCATAAAATGTCTTTAATTTGCATATTCATGTTGAATCGTCCATTTACAATTCATTGGATTTTTTAAGTCCTCCAGATGGAACAACAGATGCTAAAATAATGACTAAAAGCTCTGGTCAAGCATTTTAAGAAATGAAAACATTAAATCCTTTTATAATGCAAAAGCCATATATTTTGACATGAATAAGACCAACTCCATTTCCATGCAGTTTTCTCAAAGGTAGTTTTTAAAATTCTTTTAAATACATACTACACAACATCCACATCAACTGCAAGTTAAGAGTTACCTCTTGATTTCATCATCGAGAAAGAGCCTTCAATATTGAAGGGAAAGACAAATGAAAACCCTGGAACATACGTAGCAGATTGTCTCATAGTGTAAAAATAATAAAAGCGCTTTCAAATAGTTAAAACCTTTTGAAAATAACATCTATCATTTAAAATCTTATTATGTAATTATTAAACTGTCATATCAAAACCTAATGTTTTGATTTTCTTAATTCCTTCCTGTTTTCTAAACCTTAAAATATCTTCGAAAATTATGAGTAATAAAAATTTAACACAATGAAAAATCACTAGATGCCCAGTGACTTTCCTCCAGCTTGTGTATGACTAAACCTACCTCAGGTGGGAATCGAACATATTTTAAAAACCTCCAAAGAGGACAGCTCCAGCAATCCTCCCAGCATTGAGTAATGAGTTTTTCAGGAGCCATTGTCAAATGCTAAACTCATAGAGCTATAAATTTAATCTCCTCATTTGACCAGGAAGGAAGATGAGATCTAGAGAGAGTAACCATACTGCCATGTACACAGGAGACAATTAAGAAAATTCTAAATCATTATGAAAACTATCGCTTGTTATGTTTTTAATACAGTAACTGCTGGCTGTTCTTCCTTCATCTGAATTCTTCCAATTCCTAACATCTTATTCTATCACATCACAGGGGTTTTTTTTAATCCAAATAATAGTAATATTCTCAGTCCATTTAATCTTTCCTATTTTCTCCACCTCTAATGTGTGCTTTTTTCCACATTTCTCCACAAGTTCTTACTGTTATTCTTAATTTGATGTCTGGGAAAGAAGAAAAATAAACCTGGGACTCCATTAAGAATGATACACAAAGTGAGTATGATAGAAAATAGGCTTGTGGTTTTAATTTTTTCCTTTGTCCTGTACACATTAAGCTGACCCAGAGTTCAGTTTATTAAGAAAAACCCCCATAATGAAGTAGTAGCACGATCATACTGCCTCTACAATGATTCAATTGTAGATTCTATGTATTATTGTTCATTTTGAAAAATAAGATAATAGAAATTTATTCAAACTAATATTGGGATGATATAATATCATTAAGTCCAGTAGGAATCTACTGCTTAAACAAATCAGCTTGGTTTTATTTATACCAAGCAATAAATGTTTTGCCACTAAGTAGCAAAAATAAAATTATGAATATAAGAACTGTACATAAAATAGGTTTGATAATTCTCTAAAAGAAAAAATATATATACACATATGTGTGTATGAAGATATAGGCATCATCACACTTAAAACATCTAATTAATCTACTGAAATATTAAGAAATTCATCTTGCCCAATGTAAGTTTTAAACAAGTTTTAGTGTTGACATTACATACTAAGTTTAGTCTTCATATTTTAAAGTGTTTGCATGGAGTGAAGTAATAACAATTTAGCATTGAGGTTACAGCCAGATATCTTTATTCATGGTGCTTGGGACTTAATTGCCACAAAATATGTTAGAATCTTTCCTCAAGATTCTAGATCCTATTACGTTATATTTTACGCTTAAAAGTTTTACTTTTACATGTGTAGTCATCTATCCTCACCAAAAATGCATCATGCCAAAGTTCATTTTTCATCTCTGATTTGATGAGGCTGAGAGGATGGAGAATCTTAGGCAATGGAGGTTTCTCTAGCTTGGCCTACTAAACCTTCCACACCAGAACTTCTGTACCGAAATAGGTGCAATGTTGAGTTCTCAGTCAATTTTGCTGATGTCAAAACTAAAAGCAGTTAATATAAAGTGCCAACATAATGGCTTGACTTTCATAAGGTTTATGGAAATATCAATGCGTGTCAAACTGGAGAGCCAACATGGAATAGGGATAGAATTCTCCTTTTAAAAAACCTTTGATATGATATTTAAAAATGCACACTGAACTGTCAAGAAGGGACATTTATTTTAAGATGGACTTTTTCATGGTAAACTATCCATGACATAAAATTTACTATTTTAACCATTTTTAAGTATACAATTTGGTGGCATTTAGTACCCTCACAATGTTGTGCAACCATCACCACTATCCGTTTCCATAACTTTTTTCATCATCCCAAGCTGAAACTCTATACCCATCAAACAATAACTCCCTATTCCCCCTAGCACAGCCCTTGTGACCTCTATTCTACTTTCTGTCTCCATGAGCTTGCTTATTCTAGGTACCTTATATATGTGGAATCATACTTAAATGGTTTTTGAAATGTGATTCAGAAAGAAAGAACCAGGTTGGTAAAAAAGAAGTGACGTTAATAAGTCAATAAGTTATATATATTTATATATGCATAAAAATATACATATATATAATCAGATCAAAACCAGAAATGCTTATATTCATTATTTACACCACTTATAGCCATTGGATTTCACTTGTTAATAGATTGCATAGAAATAAGATTTTTTGAGATTTCTCCACACATATGAATCATTACTTAGCGACCAGTGAGTATTAATCAATGATTTGTGTTGATGATAATCAGTGTCACTTGAAAGACTCGGTTAAGATTATAAATATTAACATTCCATTAATTAAAACAAACCAAGGTAAAGATTCACAGATCAGACCAAATCATGACAGTGGACACTTCCATTTGTACATTTATTTATAGCCTCCTTTCACATGCCTGAGCTAATTTACTCCTCACCATAGCACTGTGAGTGGGTATTCACAGTCCTAACATTAAGACAACACTTAATGAAGTCAGGTGATTTGGACAAGGTCTTTTAGCTCAGGCATGGTAGAGCCACCAATTAAACTACTCCTAACGCTCTGGGTTCTGTGTCTTTCCCTTGTATTTCTGAGACTGAGATCACATTCACATTCTAGAGCAGTGCTGTCCAATAGAAATATAAGGCGAGTCATAAATAAAATTGGAAATTTTCTAGTAGCCACATTTAAAAAAGTGAAAAGAAACAGGTAAAATTAATTTAGTAATATATTCTATTTAACTGAATATTATCACTTCAATATGTAATCAATATAAAAAAATTACAAATGAGATATTTTGCTTTACTTGGTCATACCAAGTCTTTAAAATCTAGTGCATACCTTATACTTGAAGCACATTTCAATGCAGTCTAGTCACATTTCAAGTGCTCAGTAAGCACATATTGCTAATGTCTACTGTATTGGGCAGCACAGTTCCAGACGTTTGCCCATTTCTCTAATTAACTAAACCAATCATTCTATCAGAGTATTTATTGGACAGCTCTTCAATTCTCACAATTGAGTTTGTTGGAATGAGCGTAGGAGAATCAGAAGAAGTAGAGTGCAAATAAAAGAATGGAACTTCATTAGAAATGACGATGATGGTGAGGATTTGTATTTAAAATTATAAATTAATGTCCACAATGTTCTTTGATTTTCCTCCTTGGTAAGACATAGATAATAATGCCTATAAATCATTTTGCACAGTGCCTGCCATATAGTTGGCAGCCAAACAAAAAGTAGCTGTTTCTCTAACAATGAGGTAGGTATGAGTTTGGTCAGTGGTCTGCAAGCCTAGAAGAAATACAGCTCTAACGCCTGGGTCAGACAAGAAGGATGACTGGTGACTTCTAAGAGGCAAGCAGCCCACGGGATTGCATCGGTAGGGTTATCATAATGAAAACATTCTAAGTACGCTTGAAATCCAACTCTGTCAAAAGCAGCAGAAAACTAAAGGCTAGCTCTTGCTGATGAATTATGTCAGGCAACAAGGTAACACCGAACAGGCCAGAAGATTCAATCAAATCAAAAGGCATGTAAGTTTGGGATAGGGTGTACTGCTGACCAAGTGCTCTTCTTAATATGTATACTCTCATACAGCATCAAAAACAGCAGCGTTCTTTTAGATTTTTAAATATCACTCATCATTTTTTTTTAAAGATTGGCACCTGAGCTAAGATCTGTTGCCAATCTTCTTTTTTTCCTCTTCTTCTCCTCAAAGCCCCCCAGTACATAGCTGTATATTCTAGTTGGAGGTCCTTCTGGCTCTGCTATGTGAGATGCTGCCTCAAAATGGCTTGATGAGTGGCACCATGTCTTTGCCCAGGATCCGAACTGGTGAAATCCTGGGCTGCCGAACCAGAGAACGTGAACTTAACCACCTGGCCACGGGGCTGGCCCCTCACTCATCATTTTAAGCATGGCTAATTTATAGCCTTTATTTATGGATTCTAGTACCTGACATTCTCAGAGGTGTAATATACAATTTTTTGTTTTGTTTTGTTTTAGCTGAGGGAGATTCGTCCTGAGCTAACATCTCTTGCCAATCTTCCTGTTTTTGCTGAGGAAGATTATTAGCCCTTAGTTAACATCTGTCACCAATCTTCCTCTTTTTGTATGTGAGCCACTGTGACAGCATGGCCACCGACAGAAGAGTGCTGTAGGTCCACGCCTGGGAGCCAAACCTGGGCCAAAAAAGCGGAGTGTGCTGAACTTTACCACTAGGCCACCAGGTCTGGCCCACTTTTGTTTTTCTTTAAATGCTATCTTGACCCATGCCTAGTTGAGGCCCTGGCTGGAGGCCAGACAGTTCCCCTTCTCAAGCAGCCAATTAATGCACCCCTAACACTTCCCTTATTGGGCTCTCACAGTCAGGGGCCACTATGCCCAGACCTAACTGCCCTGGAAGCCAGGCACCAGGGACAGCTCCTATGCCCTTCAGCACTTGAAATTATTCAAATTAGCGAATCAGCAGGTCCTCAAAACCTAGCTATCACCACTCCACTTGTCATACCTAAGCTGCTCCCTACAACTCCAGCTTGCTGTTACCCTGTCCCTGTGTACAATCCTGTGTGCCCCTGCCTGGCAGCCTTCTCTCAGGTTGATCTGTAAATAACAAAGATCGCAGTGTCATTGTTGTCTGCTATCAAAAGACTCTTTAAATCTTATAAAACAAGGGTCCTAGTCTACTTTGCATTTTGTCCTCAGTCACGTTTCTGTGGCCCATCATGTCCTTTTTTGTCTTGCAATCTTCAGCGGGATTTCATACATGGAAATCTTGTGCAGTCTGTATTGAGGTTATGTCCCTCTAGAAGTTTTGTTTTATACTGCTCCTGGATATTACCATCCTGGCACCGTTTTTATGCTAATTTTTTGACTTAAGGGCTTTCAGCCCACACAGGTGATGTAAATTCAAACACCCAAACCCACAAGGCTATGGATTAATAGGGTACTTTTTTGTTTGTTTTAACATGAACGAAGAGCTCATACTAGGGTAGGCCAACTGGTTTATCTTCTATGGTAGCCCTTTTAGAATCCTTGGTTTATATGGGAGCTTCAACTCCAATTTTCTACTCTTTGAGGGTCCAAATCCTAGTCTCATCTCCTCATGTAACTAATAAAATTCAAATCCCTTGGTTGCTGATAATGACAATCCCAACACTTCTCTGTCCCCCATCCCACCCCATGGTGGCCTTAGAGTCAGGTTCTTTTAACTGCTCTAGTTTGCAGTTCTTTCTTTCCTTTTGGCACCCAAGATTTTCTTTTCAACTTTCTTGCAGGCTTAGCTAATCATTTAAAAGGCCCACCTATTCTATTTTATCCAGCATTTCTTGGTGTTTCAAAGCAGGGTATGGGGACAACTAATCAACCACATTTTCAAAAATAGATATCCATTGTTTTTTAAATTCAAAGGATCATATGAAGTGGGCAATGAAAAAAATGGATTATCTTCAAGTGCAATTTATAAAATCTAGAAGATTACCAGATACTCAGCAAACACTTGAAAAGTTTTAAAGGGTGAGTACATTGAGGTTATGTAGATTAGATGAGTCATTATAAATAAAAACTCAGATTGCGGCACATGTAAATAGTATTAACTATTCTCATTGCTAATACTTATCGTTTCTTATATTGATGGAAATCATCCAAACGAACATGCCTCCTTTTCCCCATGGCCAGAAATGGCACATCCCAACCTTGCTATTGATATATTCTAAAATGTGTACATTTTCTGCTTAAGAGTAAAAACATCATGCTTTTTAATCAAAGTTATCACACCTTGACATTAAATGTTTGCTTGATTAATACATTTTGGACAACTCATCCAATATATTGAGAGATTAAATAATAAATTAAGGTAATTAGTGTCAGGAGAGTCATCATTAGAAATTACTTATAAGAGAGGTCTTTTGCTTTAGGGAACTCCAAATCAAGATTAGACGGCCAAAATGATTAAATTCAGTTTCCCTATATTGATCTGTTTTAATCTCTTTTAATTCAAAAGGGTAAATTAATCCAAATGATCTTTGAGTTGCAAAATATGACAGAGGTTTACTTATAAAAACAGCTAAGACTGTAATATGCTCCATTTTATCAAAAATAATATATGTGATGGCTGTTATGGGCATTAGTCCTACACATTACTAAACATACAAAGTAAAGTCTGGAAAGATATGTGCCTATTATCAATTTCATCAATTCTTGTTAGGTTACAGTCAGTAAAGCGCACTTGAGTCTATGAAATATGTCAACAAAAATAATGTTTTAAAGGAGGAGATAAAAGGCACCATTTTTTAAAGAAATAGACAAAAAAATAAAAGTAATCACTCCACCCCCAGGACAGACCACAAATAGACCATTTAATTAGATCAGTGGCAGAAGAATTAAAGGTCTCATAGTAAAATGTGTTTCAGTTGAACTTAAAAGATAAATCTTTCCTAGTGATCAGCAGAGCTAATATGAAAAGTACAATGTCTTGCTATTAATTATCCAGTGGAGTAAATCATAAACTGAAGTTCAGGAAATTAAATTTTATTCCTAAATTTGTCGCCATGATGCTTTGTGACCTTGATAAAGCCACTTAACCTTTCTTTGCCTCAGCTTCCTCATCCATGAAAAGAGGAGGAAGATGTACCTTTTGAGAGCATAAATTCAGCCTGTGGTTGATTGGAAAGTAGTTTAAATGTATTGCTACATTAACTCTGTTAAAAGTGTTATACCAAGTATAAAAATGCTACTAAATCCATCACATCCTGGTAGTAATCACCTCATTCTTTTTGCTTTTTTCAAGTCAGTTGTCCTTTTCTCACTTCCTCACTGTTTTTGCTGACTCTTGCATTTTATTGGGAAAATGTTTTCCTAATGTAACATTTTCACAGTCCATTTTCTTACCATTATTTCACTCTATGATCTAGCCCTAGAAATTAAATGTCTTTTCAGCTAGTCTGACTCATTTTAAAACATTATGATGGAAATATGGTTCTTAATTTGTTTTTAGTCTTTCTTTTTAAAATTATAGAAAAATGTTTTATCCAGAAAAAAAATAAGCATTAAACAGATGAAAGTGAATAGTGTATAATTTAATCAGTTCTTCTGGAAATAATCCATATAGTGTTTTTTTCTTAGACCTAACAAATGCAAACATATGTACCATAACTAATATCTGTATTATTTTGTCTACTTTATACTGTAAGAAGAGCCATGCTGGTCTAATTTATTTTGGAATTACTGTTTTTTTAATGGATTCCCTCTGTGCATGACATTTTCTCTATACTCACATTCCCATGAATAATACAGCTGAGGGTTAGGGTTAAAGTTATAGTCTGAGTGTGACTTAGAGTTAAGTGTAATAAATCCTAGGCTATGGCAATTTACATCAATACAAACTTAATATTTTCACATTTTTTAGCAATATTGAAGTACAGAAAATTGTTATATGACCCACAAAAGAATTTTATGAATAGCAAACCACATTTTATAATCTTTAAGAAATCATAATGTTTGGAAGTAGTAGACATCTGCTGTTTATGTTCCCTAGAATAGTCTTCACCTCCTTTTGGCATCTCAGATTGCTTTTGGAGTTCTACTTCCCTCCTCCTCTCAGTCCATTTGGTTGGAGTAGGCCTATGATCCAAAGAAGCCTAAACAATATCTAGTAAATCTGAAAATATACATACTCTGAATAAGCAAATCCACTCCAAGGTAAAAAATCTTACATATACGCCTACTTATATGAAAAATGTGCGTTTGTGTATGTATGTATGTGCATACAGAATATTAATGGCAATACTACTTACATTAGTAAAAAATCAAAACTCCAATTATCTATCAACAAACTGTGAAATATTCATATAATGGAATACTATAGTGTCAAAGTAATGAATAAGTTGCAGATAAATGGAATAACATGGACGCATTTTAAACACAAAACTTGGAGTTGAAAAGGCAGCCACAATACAATACACAAGATGTGGGTCCAAATTTATAAGTTTCAAAAACAGGCAAAATTTTAGCTATATTGCTTAGGCATGTACTACTAGCTAATATAACTTACAAAGAACAAGAAAACAAATACCATAAAAGTCACAATGTCAGTAACATAATTAGCAGTGGGGAAAAAGAGGTTTATATTCAGAAGGACATGCCCGAGAGTTCTGTAGTGCCTGTAAAGTTTTGTTTCTTCACCTAGATGGGTTCATTTGATAATATGTTAAGTAGCTGCATGTTTATATTTTATATACTTTGTTATATTTCACTATTAAATGAAAAGAAACAATAGAAGAAATATAGGCTGGATTCTGGAATTCTTAGTAGGATAAAAAATCATACTTAAAGAGAGGTGAATGATACATTTCTGGGAAAAAAAATAGAAGTGTGTAATAGAATGTTACACAGCTTTATACAGGACCTTCTGCATATAACACTTTAAACAATGATTTCAATTAAAACAGCAATATCTTCCAGTAAAAATCTATCGACACTTGTCCAGAAAGAAAAGCTAATATGGTAGAATACAAAATATGGTAGAATAAATCTTGAGAGACTGGAAGACATGTTAAAAATTAATATGAAGCAATCTTAATAGGGAAATTCAGCCCTATATTTGTATTTAAAAGTTCAACCACAGCTAGGCACTTGTCTCAACAATTAATATAAGGAAGATGATGTTATTTGACTTAAAGCTCAATACAAAGCAGCAATATAATGTAGGAAATAAAAGGTTGATGTAATACCCAGTAATGTTAATGAAAGTAGAGTATGGGATCTGAACTGAGGGAGTTATTCCTCCACTATATATTTTTGGCTTTCAGATGAAAAAGGTATCATTTTGTCCATTTGTAAACACAATTTAAGAGCAAGTGATTTAAAGTGGAATATATCCATGATACTGAATTAATATCATTCAAGAATGCAGATTTGTTGAGTGGCTACTATGGGTCAGACATGCTAGATTTTCATTGGTTTTGAGAACCCCAAACTGAAAATGACGTTGTTTCTTTCGTTTTCAGCTTCCACACATAAATAACCTGGAAATTGTCACTCTCATTGCTACAAGAAAAAGCTGAAAAAAATGAAAACCAAAAACTTTTCTTGGACCTCTAAGAGAACTGAGATTTCAGGGCAAAAAGCCACCACCAAATTTGGAAAGATAGGTGAATCCACAAAGTCACCACTGAGATCTGCTTACTTGGAGCAGGAGCCACTGGAGCCAGAAACTCCAATCATCATAATCAGATTCAAATATGACACAGATATTGGAACTATCAGACAGGGAATTTAAAATAACTATGTTTAATATGTTAAATGCTCTAATGGAAAAAACAGATAATATGCAAGTACAGATGGGTGACTAAGCAAAGAAATGGAAGTTCTCAATAAGAATCAAAATGAAATGCTAGGAATTAAAACACTATAACAGAAATGACGAATGTCTTTGATGGGCCCATCAGTATACTGGACATAGTCAAGGAATGAATTAGTTAGATTGAAGATAGATCAACAGAAACTTCACAAACCAAAATGCACAGCGAAAACAGAAAAAAAAAATGGAACAGAACATCCAAGAACTGTGGGCTAATTTCAAAAGGGATAATATATGTATAATTAGAATACTAGAAGGAGAAGAAAGAGAGAATAGACCAGAAGAAATATTTGAAGTAATAACAGCCATAGAATTTCCAAATTAATGACAGACACCAAAAAAGAAACCCATGAAGCTCAGAAACACCAAGCAGGATAAATAACAAAATCACTCCGCTTAGACAGATCATATTCAAACTGCAGAAAAACATGGACAAGTAGAAAATCTTGGAAGAACACAGGAAAAAATGTCATATCTATAGAGGAACAAGGGTAAGGATCTGAGTGAACTTCTTGTCAAAAAACATGCAAGTAGAGGCGGCCCGGGGGCTGAACCTGGCTGGACCGACTGCGCCGCAGCCCGCGAGTCCAACCGAGGGGGGTGAAAAGGGGTGCTCGGAAGCGGTCCCACGCTCCCTCCCCTGGAGGCACAGAGGGCGGGGGCCTTGGCGAATGGCTTTCTTGCTGGCCACTTGCGGAGTGAGTAGACCCCGAGGGTCTGGGAGAGGGGCCGGCCCCCACCTCTGAGCCCCCGGGGTCCCTGCTGCCGGCCGCGGGCCAGGCCGTGGGCGCGCCTGTCGCTCTCTCCCCGCCTGCTTCCCGCCGCCCTGTGGGGGTTTGGATTCAGGATTTGTTCCTAGTGTTCAAGACTTTGATAAGAAACTTACAGAGGCTGATGCTTACCTACAAATCTTGATAGAACAATTAAAGCTTTTTGATGACAAACTTCAAAACTGCAAAGATGATGAACAGAGAAAGAAAATTGAAACTCTCAAAGAGACAACAAATAGCATGGTAGAATCAATCAAACACTGCATTGTGTTGCTCCAGATTGCTAAAGACCAGTGTAATGCGGAGAAGCACGCAGATGGAATTATAAGTACTATTAATCCTGTAGATGCAATATATCAACCTAGTCCCTTGGAACCTGTGATTAACACAATGCCTTCCCAGACTGCCTTACCTCCAGAACCTGCTCAGTTGTGCAAGTCAGAGCAGCGTCCATCTTCTCTACCAGTTGGACCTGTATTAGCTACCTTGGGACATCATCAGACTCCGACACCAAATAGTACAGGCAGTGGGCACTCACCACCTAGTAGCAGTCTTACTTCTCCAAGCCATGTCAACTTGTCTCCAAATACAGTCCCAGAGTTCTCTTATTCCAGCAGTGAAGATGAATTCTATGATGCTGATGAATTCCATCAAAGTGGCTCATCCCCAAAGCGCTTAATAGATTCCTCTGGATCTGCCTCAGTCTTAACTCACAGCAGCTCAGGGAATAGTCTAAAGCGCCCAGATACCACAGAATCACTTAATTCTTCCATGTCCAATGGAACAAGTGATGCCGACCTTTTCGATTCACACGATGATAGAGATGATGAAGGGGAGGCAGGATCAGTGGAAGAGCACAAGAGCATTATCATGCATCTCTTGTCGCAGGTTAGGCTTGGAATGGATCTTACTAAGGTAGTTCTTCCAACATTTATTCTTGAAAGAAGATCTCTTTTAGAAATGTATGCAGACTTTTTTGCACATCCGGACCTGTTTGTGAGCATTAGTGACCAGAAGGATGCCAGAGACCGAATGGTTCAAGTTGTGAAATGGTACCTCTCAGCCTTTCATGCAGGAAGGAAAGGATCAGTTGCCAAAAAGCCATACAACCCCATTTTGGGCGAGATCTTTCAGTGTCACTGGACATTACCAAATGATACTGAAGAGAATGTGGAGCTGGTTGCAGAAGGACCGGTGCCCTGGGTTTCCAAAAACAGTGTAACCTTCGTGGCTGAACAGGTCTCCCATCATCCACCTATTTCAGCCTTTTACGCTGAGTGTTTTAACAAGAAGATACAATTCAATGCTCATATCTGTACCAAATCAAAATTCCTTGGGATGTCAATAGGGGTGCACAACATAGGGCAGGGCTGTGTCTCGTGTCTAGACCATGACGAACATTACATTCTCACATTCCCCAATGGTTATGGAAGGTCTATCCTCACCGTGCCGTGGGTGGAACTAGGCGGAGAGTGCAATATCAATTGTTCCAAAACTGGCTATAGTGCAAATATCGTCTTCCACACTAAACCTTTCTATGGGGGCAAGAAGCACAGGATAACTGCTGAGATCTTTTCTCCAAATGACAAGAAGTCTTTTTGCTCAATTGAAGGGGAATGGAATGGTGTAATGTATGCAAAATATGCAACTGGGGAAAATGCAGTTTTTATAGATACCAAGAAGTTGCCTATAATCAAGAAGAAAGTGAGGAAGTTGGAAGATCAGAATGAGTATGAATCCCGCTGCCTCTGGAAGGATGTTACTTTCAACTTAAAAATCAGAGACATTGATGCAGCAACTGAAGCCAAGCATAGACTTGAAGAAAGACAGAGAGCAGAGGCCCGAGAAAGGAGGGAGAAGGAAATTCAATGGGAGACAAGGTTATTTCATGAAGATGGAGAATGTTGGGTTTATGATGAGCCGTTACTGAAACGCCTTGGTGCTGCCAAGCATTAGATTGGGAAATGCACAGTTTGCACCTGATGACCAGGGCAGGAGGCATAATTAAGCAACAATCTTCCTTTGGGAGAACTCACTCACTCCCTTCTTATTGCAGTGGTTCCTATCTCAGGGATACTGGACTTTCTGATGCAGATGAACAATTAAAGCAAGAAAAGCTTCAAAAAAAAAAACAAACAAACAAAAAAAAACATGCAAGTAAGAAGAGAGTGGAGTGGAATATTTAAAGTGGTGAAAAGAACCGCTAACCTAGAATTCAACATTCAGCAAAATTATCCTTTAAAAGGGTAAGAGAGAAATAGAGGCATTCTCTAACAAAAACTGAGGGAATTCATCACCAGACTTTCACTGCAAGAAATGTTAAACTAAGTTATTCGGCAGAAGGAGAACATATAGGTCAGAAACATGGATTTACATGACAGAAATAAGAGTGTCAGAAAAGGAGTAAATGAAGGTAAAACAAAATCTTATTTATTTTATTATAAATTGATCTAAAAGATAACTGTTTAAAGTACTACTAATAATTTATTGGATGACTATAACATATGGATAAGTGAAATGAATGATGGCAATGTCATAAGGGATGAGAGGGAGGAACTGGGAATACTCTGCAATAAGGTACCACCTGCATTACACACAAAGTGGTATAGTGTTTTTTGAAAGTGGTCTGAGATTAGTCAGAACTAAGAATTGGAATATCCAGTGCATCCACTAAAAAATTTTTTAAAGTAAAATTGATAATAAGAACGTAGACATAAAGTGGAACCATATAAAATGTTCAATTAAAACCAGAAACAGCAGAATAGAGAGGGGGAAAGAAACAAAGAAAATGTTCAATGAATTGAAAACACTGATAAACAGAATATACATTAATCCAATAATTTAAGAATCATGTTACATGCAAATGGTCTAAATACACCAGTTAAAACACAGAGAATGTTAGAGTGGAAAAAATATCAAGATCCAACCACGTGTCGTCTATGAGAAACCCACTTTAAATATAAAGAATCAAATAGGTTAACAGTGAAGCGATGAAGAAAGAGATGCCATGCTAACACTAATCAAAAGAGAGCTAGGTATATTAATTTCAGACAAAGCTAACCTCAGAACTGGGAAAATAATCACAAACAAAGAGGGACATTATATAATGACAGGATCAAGTCTCCAAGAAGACATAACAACCTTAAACACATAAGCACCTAACAATAGAACATCAAAATTGTGAGGAAAAACTTACAGAATTGAATAGACAAATCCACTACATAGTTGGAAATTTCAACACTCTACTTTCAGTAATTGAAAGACCAAGCAAGCAGAAAATCAGTAAGGGTATAGTTGACTTGAACAACACTAAGTAAACTTGACTTAATCGGCATTTACAGAATACTCCATCCAACAATAGCAAAATACGCATTCTTCTCAAGCCCTCCTGGGACATTCACCAAGAAAGATCACATTCTAGGTCATAAAATATACCTTAACAAATTTTTAAAAATATAAATCACACAAAGTATGTGCTCAGATTACAATGGAAATAAACCAGAAATCCGTAAAAGAAAAACAGTTGTGGAAATTGACACATTTCTAAATAACATATGGATCAAAGATTTCTCAAGAGAAATTAAAAAATATTTTGATGCAAATTATCAAAATTTGTGGGATACAGCAAAAGCAGTGCTTAGAAGAAATGTATAGAATTAAATTTGTATATTAGAAAAGAAGAAAACTCTAAAATAAAACAAACTTCTTCTCTGTGAAAGTCATTGTTAATAAAATCCAAAGACAAGCTACAGATTGGGAGAAAATATTTGCAAAACACTTATCTGATAAAGGACTTGTATCAAAAGTATACAAAGAATTCTTAAAACTGAGCAAGAAAAAAGCAAACATCCCAATTAAAAAGTGGGTAAAATACCTAAACAGACACTAGATCAAAGAAGATACACAAGAGGCACAGAGGCATATAAAAATATGCTCAAAATAATTTATCATTAGGGAATTGGCAATTAAACCAACAGACCGATTGGAACAGTAAAATCCAAACAACAGAGTTCAGATTGGTAGAAAGATGCAGAACAACTGGAATTCTTCATTCATTGCTGATGGAAATACAAAATAATACAGCTATTTTAGAAAACAGTTTGGCAGCTTCTTACAAAGCTAAATATAATCTTACCATACACTCTAGGAATTGCATTCCAAGGTATTTACTCAACTGATTTGAAAACTTATATCCACACAAAAACTTGCACAAGAATGTATATAGTAGCTTTATTCATAATCTCCAAAAACTGGAAGCATCCATCATGCACCATTCACTAGACAAATGGACAAACTATGGTACAGCCATATAATGGAAAATTATAAAGTGATAAAAAGAAATGAGCTGTCACGTATGAACCTTGAAGACATTATAGTAAGTGAAATAAGTCATACGAAAAGGGACAAATATTGTATAATTCTACCTATATGAAGTAGCTAGAATGGTCAAATTCATAGTTACAGAAAATAGAGTGGTGGTTGCCAGGGGTTGGTGGGAGGAGGGAATGTAGAGTTACCGTTTAATGGGTGCAGAGTTTCAGTTTGGAAAGATGAAAAAGTTCTAGAGATGGATGGGGTGATGGTTGCACAGAAATGTGAATGTACTTAATGTCATTGAAATGTACACCTAAAATGGTTAAAATGGTAAATTTTGAAAACCAAAAAGATTCTTTGAGCCCAACATCTAGAAATCTTCTCAATTGGCTGCCCTCACAACTCAGAAACTAGATTTGTAGTCTGCTCCTATCATTAACCTTTGTTCTTTGTGTGTGTTTCCAAAGAAATTCCTTTTATTAAATATCTGATTGCTCATACCATATAGGACGAACTTTGGGAACTCACTTGCAACACTGCCTCCTGAAATGAGACATAACTCTAACTGAACTAACTTATTCTTAGGACTAAGGCTGGTTCATTGAGATAGAGAGCAATCTACCAAGTCAGCTTCTGGACTGTGAGTCTTGGGGAAGTTTCAAAGGTGGGAATAAAGGGTAACAGAATTTGCCTCCTCAAAATATGCCTCTTTGGTTTAAGGATTATTTTGAGGAACTACAGACACAGAAGCAGCTCTGAAAACAAAGTAGGAGTTACCCTTTTGTAAGGGAAATTTACATTTATAAATGAAATCTCCATTTGTAAAAGTGTCTCCCTCTCTCTACCAGGAAGAGAAGGATGACTCTGAGTGCCTGTCAACAGATGAATGGATAAAGAAGATGTGGTCTATATATATACAATGGAATATTACTTAGCCATACATAAGACAAAATCATGTCATTTGTGACAGCATAATACCTTGGGGTGTTATGCTAAGCAAAATAAGTCAGACAGAGAAAGACAGATATTGTATGATTTCACTCATATGTGGAAGATAAACAAACACATAGATAAGAAGAACAGATTGGTGGTTACCAGAGGGGAAGGTGTCGGGGGAGGACAGAAGAGGTAAAGGGGCACATATGTATGGTGACAGATGGAAACCAGAGTTTTGGTGGTGAACACGATGCAATCTATACAGAAGCCAAAATATAATAATGTACATGTGAAATTTACACAACATTATAAACCAATGTGACCTCAGTAAAATAATTAAAAAAAAACAGTCTCCAGAAACCCTTATCAATGGAGAAGGGAGAACTTAGACTTACCCTTGCTTACTGTGCTTTTCCTAGTAACCTCCCATAACTGGCAGTGCCCCCCACCAAAAATCTTTCTTTTTTCTTTAGCTGAAGATGGTATTTAAGGTGGTAACTTGGGCCATCTTGGGGAGGTACTAAGTTTTCCTGGGTATCTTCCACGTATATGTAAGGTATAGATGCTAATAAATTTATGTTTGTTCTTCTCTTGTTCTTCTGTCTTTTACTACAGGGGATCTCAGCCAAGGACTCAGAAGGATAGAGGGAAAATTATTTTTCCTCCCCTACAAACCTTAACGTATGCAAATTTTTAAAGACATCATTTAGGAGGATGGAGGATCCTAGGATGGAATGCAGAATGTGATAAAATAAAAAAAAAAACAAAACCTTACAAATGTGTGAGACTACCTCACTGAAGAGGATGGGGGGAACAGGTGATGACCTAAGTAACTTTGGGAATGGTGCGGAGTCTGTAAGATTAAAGATTAAAGATTAAAGGTAAAAGAAACTGTATATAAACTATAATCTAGTTGATACAGTTGTTTCTTACAGGGGTACAGGTCAACAATTCTGATCTCATTATACATCTATCTTGGAAGTGAACAATTAAGTAAATGGATGGCAGATGGTGGGTTTCTCACTATTGGACAGGGAGGCTACAGATAAGCAAGGGGAAGAGGCTGTAATTATCCCTATGGTAATAGATTAGAGTTGGAGATATCAGTATGAACTCATATTTAGTTTAACATAGATACAGATAGTTACATATACAAATATTTATAGGTAACGTGTATACACTTGGGTTAGTATATACATATTTCCTCGCTCTGTCAATTGAGAGGTCTTAGAAGCAACTATACTCCAGTGGCAATGAGTACTCCCGATGCCCACATCTTACTTTCTAGTACCATTCTCCAATAAAAGGAACAAAGGCTCTGTGGAAAAAATAGCTGATTCCAGGACTGGGGCAGGAAATACACAAGATGGGCCTGGAGCATCTTGTGGGGCCAGAAAATAAGGAAGTGTTCAAAGACACACACACACAGAGATACACACACACACACACACACACACACAATGACGGGAGTATGTCAGAGAGACAAAGGAGTCAACTAAAAGAGCTCCTAGGGCCAAAGCTGGAACACTTTGAGCAACAAAGTACATCAGGTGATGTTGAATTACAAAGTATATAATAAATATCCATGAGTTCACACTAAATTAGATAAATGATTGAATAAGTAGATAAATGTGGGAAAAATTCTATCCCATGCAGAAGAATTCCAAATAACTTATGTAGATACTCTGCCTTCAAAGAGGTGAGGGCATAATTCCTTACTCCTTAAGCATGGACTGCAGATGGTGACTTCCTCCCAAAGAGTACAGTGTGGAAAGCAGGGAAAAAGAGTAACTTTACAGTGGCAAAATCTGACAAAGACCACCACAGGTGATAAAGGTCGAGATCAATAGTGATAAATCATGCTGATAGTATGATATGTTGTGATTTTACTTCTATAGTCTTCCAAGAATATATAAACCTAAGTCTAATCATGGGGAAAATATCAAACAAATCACAACTGAAGATATTCTACAAAATATATGGCCAGTAACCCTTAAAATTGTCAAGATCATCAAAAGCAAGGAAAGTCAGAAATAGCCACAGCCAAAAGGAGCCTAAGGAGATATGACAACTAAATGTAATGTGCTATCCTGGGTGGGATCCTGGATATCCTGGGTGGGAAAAGGGACATTAGGGAAAAAAAACCCAAGGGAATCTGAATAAGGTATGCACTTTAGTTGACAATAACCATCAATATTAGTTCATTAATTGTAACAAATGTACCACACTAATGTTAGATCTTAATAGGGAAACTGGATGTAGTGTATATGGGATCTCTTTCTACTATCTTTATGATTTTTGTAAAATGGTTCTAAAGTAAAATGTTTATTTTTAAAAAAAGACATTGCCCTGGACTCCGACTAGCTCATGTTCTTGCAGAAAAACAGGAATGTCAACAAACAGCTATAGTGCAATGTGGTGAGTGCTGCAATGGGGATTCTGAACGTGCTAGGAAGACATGAAGAACTACATGCCTCAAAACAGTGGTAACATTTTAGCTGTGCCTTGAAGAAAGAGTAAGAATCAGCCCTGTGACAATGTGGAAGAAAAAGCATTCCAAAGGGAGCACAGCATGAGCAAGGATTCAGGGGGAGGATATTTGGAGGAGAACAGCAAAAACAGCGTGGCTGAGGCTTAGAGAAGATGGTGGAGGCTAGAGACGATGCTGAAACATCCTACATTTAAAAATTTCTTTAAATGTTTAAAGTATACCAAAAGTGAAGAGCAGGTTTATTAATTTTTTTTTTCACTGTGATCTGTTTCCCCGAACCACTACTTCATTTAATTAGACACATAAGTTTTGATAAGCGAAGGATTTCCCACAAAAGCTTACAATATTGCCTGAACATTTAGTCACTTTATTTATCCAGAAATTTCCTTTTCTCTTCACATGTAGGATTCTTTCTTTTTCATTTTAAAGAAGCGTTCTAATGTACTTCAAAACATTTGTTTATTAGCAACTAATGCAGACCCACTAAAACTTAGTGATATAATGCTGTGCATGATATTTATGTTAAGTATAACACGATCATGATATGCAGAAAACCAAGTACAAAATAGTGACTAATGATCATCCAGAGAACTCACCTTTGTTGCTTTACTGAGTGATACAATTTGGGTTCTAAGACGTGTTCTTGAATTTGGCCATGGGCAAAGTAAATGTGCTCTAGTGTCACAGCATTTAAAGCAATGTTATGCATAAAGACATCTTGTCGATAGACTTGTTAATATCTAAAATGCATTTTAATAATATTATTTTCTCATCCTAAGGCACGCAGCTCTCCCATCCACCCAGAATTTCCTATAGAGTCAAACTTTGCTTTATAACTTTTTTGCCCAAATCCATGTCACAGGTAAGGCTACTTAAGTTAGATGTATTCACGATAATCAGTTTAATGAAAACTTTCATTAAATGATTCAGTAAGTTTCTCTTGGATATTAAGAAATAATTATTCCTCTTCATATAAAGAAAAGAAGATATTTTTGGAGAAATGAAGTTAGGAAAACATAGTAGCCCTGGGTAGCATTTAGGAGAAAATGATTCCATTATTGGTTATACAAACTAGCTTCATTTAAGTCGTTTTACCATTTGGGACCCAGTTTCTAGTCTGCACAGGCTTGTTTTCCAAGTGCCTCTTACTAGATAGTGGTTTAGTATCCTAGTATTTCTAGAAAAGGGAAAGATGTGCTTCACAAGGGTTAGTTCCACACTCCAAAGAACGAAGACTAGAAGTACCTTCATCTTCTTTTCAGAATAGACGTTTTTTCATTATATTTTAAAATTCCTTTGTCTCAATACCTACTCCTTGGAAAAGCTACTTCAGTACAGATTGAGAGCAAAAAATAAATAATAAAAAATTCAGTATTTATTGTAAATAAAATTCAAGTATTGACAGTTATATTTTTCACTGTTCTGTTAATCAGAGAGGTAAAGTGATAAAGTGTTAATTTTAATTTTCTATACAGAGACCTACTACACACAGCAAAACAGGAGAGCAAAGTAGGGTAAATCATACAGATGCATACCACAGGTACATAATACAAGACTGAATGTCTGTTCATTATTCAAGTGTAGCATATACTGCAAGTGTCGGTTATTTACTGAGTCTAATATTTATCAAAGGCATTACCAAAGAGTACCTTATTTAACTAAATTTTCTCTCCATCCGAATAATTACTACTTACCAAATGAATTTCATGAAATTGAATTTAGTTTTTAAGTCAAAATATAATTTCAAGATTTGAAAGAAAAGATGATTATTATAAGATGAAGTGACTACAACACAACACTTTTCATATATAGGAAAACTATTTTAAGTGAATCAATGAACAAATGAAAGTCTCTTGAAAGTCCGTGATATCCTTTTTATACTTTTCTATATATGTTTCACAAATATGATTGTACAAAACAAGTTACTGAGAAGACTCTTTCTCAGTAAGATGAGAATAATATCTTTAACTTGCTAATATTGCTCTTGCTTTTTCCCCCTTTTTTCTCTCAGAACCAATTATACAGAAGTACACTATAAAGTAAAAGAAAAATAAGTATGCATACAATATTTTACATGACATAAAAATGAAAAAAGTGATGCCCCTTTGGATATAATTCTACATTTTGCAAATTGATTTCATACCTATTACCTTACCTCATTTGATCCTTGCAAAAACCCTATGAAATAAACAAGGCAAATTTTATAATTGTCATTTTATACATGAGGAAACTGATATTTTGAAGGTTGTGGTGATTCAAACAAGGTCATACGACTAGCGAGCTGTAGATTCATGATTACAGACAATGTTCTGAATCTTGTTGGCATGTCCTTCTATCTTAGCAACCAGATATGGAAATGACTCCACGTACTGCACCTCATATAGTTATTCAATTATTGTACCTAAAACTATGTTATTTTCAAGTTCATGAGAATACTTATGTCAGATTCATAGAGTAATGAATGAAAAAGTAATTTTTCTAATTTGGAGCAAGACAGGAAGACAGAGGTAGATTTCATATGTTCCATTTCAACACTTTAGAAAATGTTTCCAAAAATGATACCATTACAAAATACAAGCACAATTTTCTGCAATTGTAAACTCATTATTTCAAGTACTTTCAAAAGTTAACATTTCTATAATTCCCTAAGCATATTTTCTTTAACTTTCCAAATGCATTTTAGTGCAACATGATTTAAAAGCAAGGAGAAATAAGTTTTACCTATAGAAATCCACTTAGCATTTGGTTAAGTGCTTCCTTTCATTGCATACATTTGATAAAATCAATATGCAGCACAAAAACTAAATTTAAAACGGTAGTTTCATTACTTGCAAGTGAAATATGGGAGACTGTGCTCACCTGTAACAGTTAATTCAGTAGTCCTTCTCACAACGAAGCCTCCATATTTTAATTCACAGGTATAATTTCCAATGTCGTCTTCTCTGACTTCTCTTATAAGCAGGGTATCTCTTTTGAATACAATACTTGGCCTCCAAGTTTTTGTCCTACATTCCTACATGAAGAACATAAAACTTTTGAGGTGCATAAAGTAACTGAAAAATAAAGTATTTAAAACAACCAAACTAAAAGCTTCTAAAGTTATATTTTAAGCGGGCTAAAGAGTTTGGAATTAATGCTAGATTTTCCTATCTTCTCCACATCTCCAGGAAATCAAGTACCTAAATATGAAAAGAGTATTTTTAGCAAGAGTCACTTTATTAATTGTTAAGATTAGTGTCTCTAAATCAGATATGCATTGATTTATTAGATATAAGAAAAGGAACATTTGTTCATATTACTCCTGACATCATTTTTTAGAAGCAAATACTCCACAATTGATGATTATAAAATTAACCACCTTGATACTGATAACATAAAATATAAAACGAATTATTTTAGTGGAAAGTAGAAAAATTAATTCTATAGAAGAAAATGTTTCTATTTCAATACTTTAAATCTTTTAATGTTACATTTAGATATAATTCAATCTTCATGGTATGTACACTATATAATCCATGAAAGAAATGGCCAAGATTTATATGCAAGGTCTTTATAGTTCCATAAATATCTAATTTCATTGTTGCTGGGTCTAACAAATTATGGTCTCTGAATTAAGCTTTGGGTTAAAATGATGTTGGCCCAGGAGATTTCTGCTTTTGCCAAGCACAAGTCCATTTCCTCTAGCCAGATCCGAAATCAATGGAATGAGAATAAAATAGCTTCAAACCCTGACATTATTCAGAGCTAACATTATTTCTAAAAAAATTTATTGCCGAATCAAATTTTTGCAGGCCATTATTTTGATTATGTGGCTCAATGCCTGTGCATAATTGAGGGACAATTATCCAGTTATTTCAGACCAAAATATACATTTCATAAGCTCATATTCATTGCAAAAACTGTCATAATTACATAAATTGTGCGCTGAATGAATGGAGAATATATTCCCTTGACTACGGAAAAATAATCTGAATTTTTCAAGAATTTTAAATTCCACATATACTGTACTTCCACGCATCACTCCCCTAGTTATGGTCCTTATATAAGGTCATAACGATTGGAGAGATGGTGGAAACACGACTAAAAAATCAATGTGAGGCCAGCCATTTAAAAAATTGAGTGTGTGAATGTATGTGTGTGTGTCCAGAGTTCTAATGTTTCAGCAAATTTTGAGATACTGTTTCAAAAAGTGAGAAGTGCATAACTCTTAAGATCAACTTATTAGCAAGCAACAAAGAAATTGCGCATCTAGAAGCTGAATGTACACATAAGAGCACTAGAAAAATATTTGTTCTTGGAGACCTTGGAGCAAACTTCCCTAATGCCTCTTCCCTTTGAAGTAATCATTAGAGCTTGCTCAGAATCTGCCTGTGGAAAGCAGGCAAACCACAGAGAATCAGGGAGAGAAATACTCATACAATTAAAAAAGGGAAAAAACAAAACTCATCTGCACAGGAACAGAAATCAGTAGGGCTAATACTGGAGGGCTGTTTAACATTGGCTAAGATAGAAATCCAAGAAAAGAGCAGAAAAATACTTCAACGGTTCCCTTGATATTCTGAATCCTCCATTGCTTATTATCGAGAATCAAAATTAAGTCTTACTCAGAGAAGGGCATTACTAATTTTGGCAAAATCCTTTAAAAACTGTCAAAGATTTGCTTGTTGTTTCATTTCTACTAGGTTTGGAATTCACGAGCAATCAGTCGTGAGGGCTCACATTCTGTAGATTGGCGTTTTTGGATCTAGTTACTAAGAGGTCCAGCTTCCTAAATGGCTACTTCCAGTGAGTTGAAAAAAGCAAATTTTACACTAGGAACCTATAAACCATGGATAAAATACTCCAGACAAATGTTCATAACATCTCTATTGTATTTTCTTGAGTACATTCAATAACAAAAACATCTATTATGGTATAAATAAAGCTGAAGAGTACATTCAAATCCTAAAATTCAGAAAAGTCAATGATGTGATAGGAAGGACAGGGGTTGGATTATTCTGCTTAAGTCTAAAGCTTCTTTTGGTTTTTGAAAAACAGTTAATCTAACACTATTTTTATAATGTTATAAATTTTCATCAGATGTTATTTTTCAAAATATGTATGCTTTTATGTGAAAATAATTAGAATATGCACAAAGATACTCCCATTAAACAGAACATTTCAATAAAACGAGTGTACCATTTTACCACAGAAGCAAATTAATCTTTTCTCTCCTTATGTGGGGACATTTTGGACTGTCTATATGAAGAGCTCTGAAATCAACGCTTAACATACATTAGTTCCTGAAATTATCAACATAGATTATAATAGACTTGAAATAATCGTCAGTATAAACAAGAAATAAACATAAACACAATAGCTTATTACAATGGACTACCAATATAAATATTGACTAGCATTTATTAAAACCACTGGTTTGAAAATTTATGATGGGCAAAACTTGCTTTAATATTTTAAGAAGGCAGAGCTGAACTATATCACACCCATTTAAAGTTTTTTATCCAACTTGTTCAAGAATAAGATACACAGTAATCTATTTATAAGCAATAAAATCATTCACAGGCCATACCTTATACCATAGGATTTCAGGTTCTCTGGTTGGTAGTAAAAAATCTTCTATGTCACGGCACGAAATTTCCTTGCTTTTGCTAAGTTCAGCTTTATCAAAGTATTTCATCCTGGAATTGTAGCAGAGCCCAGTGTCATTTTCGCCCACCGTCAGCGAAATGGATACTTTCATACAGTAAGTGGAGTTTCTGTAACGAAGCAGAAAAAATATGGTGGCCTGGTGTGAACAAAAAGCAAGTGCTGCCAAGGCAGTGTATTTACTTCACTTAAAACAAAAAAGAGAGAAAAAAACCCAAAACTGCATTGATTGATTAATGCCAGGTTGTGGTATATCATGGCTTATTCCACAGGACTCTCTCTTGTCACCCAGCTAAACAGTGCTTGGTTCTGTGAAACCATGTGTTCATTTCTCATTTGCTGGAAAAAAAAGTTTTGTATCATATACAGGTTTGGTTTGAAAAAATGTTCAATAAAGATTTTTCTACCTGGAAAAATGAAAGGAATAAAGGAAGATTTAGGTCCAGGAAAGAAGTTAGGCCTGGGTTTATGCTAAAGTTGGCAAACTTAATAGAGAAGCAGAAAAAGGTAACTGACCTATTACGCATAACGGAAGGACAGCAATAAGGCTGCCCAATTCTTATAGTACTGGTTGTCTTCAAAAGAGGACAAGCTATCAATGAGTCTAGGAAGAAAACAATCTTGGGTAAAAGTATTGCAAACTCACTATCTTTACAAGCCCATATCCCTTTGGGTTGAGACTTGGAGTCCAGGTTTCAGACAAGGGAAACATTCTAATATATTAAGTAAAGACAACCCCATACAGATTGACAGATTCTACAGAATCAGTTCATTAAATCAGTGTCTCATTTTACTCCTAGCTGCTTCCTAAATCAGGTTTATAAATTGGAATACACGAGAATAGAAACCATGTTTAGAGATCTCTTTGAAAGAGTTGGACCAAAGGAAGTTTTCTTGTAAATTGCACTATTTCTGTTTGCTAATTAAGTCTCTGGACTTTCAATGAACATCGATAATGTGTCAGGCATGGTGCCAGGCAGTGAAAATAAAGAGGAATAAAACATCAGATTCAAGGTTTTGTAGAGAACTTCTCATTTGGTAAGTGCCCAACGGCTTATTTGTGTACTTGGCCATCAAAGTCTTAGATTTGTGTTTCACTGATTAGTATCTGCAACTTCAGGCAACTTATTTAACTCCTCTGAATCTCAGGTGTGGGACAACACTTGTCCAAGTATTAAATGGGATATTGAATCAAAATCTGCTTGGCCTGTCATAGATGCTCAGTGATGTTGGTTCCTCTCTGTTCTGCATTGGTGCACATGACCACAGCCCCCAAGTCCTCCTCCTTATCCAGCCAAGGTGCTTTGACATTTAAGCAGCAATTGGATTTAGATTCTAGCTTTTTTTAAAATGCTAATATGACATGATGAGAATGGCCAGAAAATAGATAGGTTAGCTGTGGTATAATAAAAAATATATTTGGTCTTTGTCCTTGGTTCCTGGCACAGATCTCATAAAACTCTTGGAATTTCCTGATTGATAAGTGTCTTTTGTTATTCGAAAGGAGCCCCTTTTGATTACACCTGAGTTTCTGCTAATAAATTGACTTAGGGTGGAGCCCCTTTAGCCTCAGGATGGGACTGGTCAACAGAAAGACCAAGTGACCAGAGGGTTGGAACTTTCAGCCCCACTCACTGACCTTCAGGGAAGGTGACAAGTGCTGGAGAATAAGCTCTATAAAACCTCTAGAACACAAAGACTGGTGAGGTTCAGGGTTGATGAACACGTGGAAGTTCTGAGAGGGTGGCATGCCTGGAGAGGGCATGGAAGCTCTGTGCCTCTTCCCCCATACCTTGCCCTATACATGTCTTCCATCTGGGTGTTCACTTGTATCCTTTGAAATATTCTTTGTAATAAATCAGCAATAGTAATTCAACTGTTTGCCTGAGTTTTGCTAGCCATCTAGCAAATGATTGAATCCAAGGACGGGGTTGTGGGAACCTCTGATTTGTACCCAGTTTGTCAGAAGCACAAGCGATGACCTGGACTTGCAATTGGTGTCTGAATTGTAGTGGGGGGACACTCTTGTAGGACTGAGTCCTTAACCTGTGGGATCTGATGCTAACAAGTGATAGTGTCAGAACTGAACCGAATTGTAGGACATCCAGCTGGTGTTGCAGAATTGCTTGGTGTGAAAAAAAAAAACAAACCCTGCACATCTGGTGTCAGAAGTGTTGAGAGGAGAAGAGCAAAATAGAGTCTTCCTTCACAGTTAATTATTCAGCTTTGTATAGGGTAACAAAGAAAACTGCTACAAAATTATTACGTAGAATTATTGAATGTAGATGTCTCTAGCTTCGTATAATATGCAGCCTACACGTACATCTAAAATATTTCATGGGTGAAACCCTTAACCTTTAAACAAAGTCAATCAGCAGCCTTAAAAAAGTCCTGAGAGAACATGTTCAGAGATTTTACTAGAATGATAAGACATATTCCCTGCCCTCAGCCCCTCCCAATGCAGGAGAAGTGATACACAAGTAAACAGTTGAAATCCCATGTGATAAGCACTACAAAGAGCTATATACTACCACAGTAGTGTCAAAGAAAGAAACAAGACTTCACACGGTGATACCTGGTTGTCTTAAACAATAAGTAAGAATTTGGCAATTCTAAGGAAGGCTATTTCGGGGAACAGTATGCACAAAGGCTTGAAGGCATGAAACAACTTGACACGTGTGAGAAACTGCAAATAATTTGGTGTGGCTGGATTATGAAGTAGTTATAAGGGAACAGCAGGAACTGAGCCTGGAGAGATGTGCAGGAGCCAGACTGAAAGTCATGCAAGCCACTGCAAAGAATTTGGACTTTCTGTTAGGAAATGATAAAATTTTGATTTTGGAAGGATTTTTCTGATTGTAGTGACAAAAATGGATTGGATTGGAAGGAGGACTAAGTGCAGTCAGACAAACTAGAAAGCAATTGCATTCATTTGGGAAGAAACATGGCAGCTGCAACAAGGCAATGCCCATTGAGATAGAAAGGAGGGATCATGTTCAAAGTATATTTAAGTTATAGAATGGATATGAGAGTGAAGGAGTAAAGAGAGAGGCATCCAAGATGATGAAGAATTTTTCTCAGATGAGTACATGAAAGGCAGAGTCAATCTTTAAGCATGGAAAATACCGAAAAAGAAACAGCTTTGAGAGAAAAGAAAGTATGTTCAATTTTAGCTTGAGCTTCACACCCAAGTGAAAAAAAAATCCTCTTTGGGTTTCTAGCAATATTGCTCATGTATTATTTATTAATTTTACTCTAGTACAGACTAGAGCATGCTCTTCCCAGGCTCATTTTAAGATAATTTTTTTCAGAAAAAAGTAATGATCTAAGTTAAGCTATTAACTACCTTAGGACACATTCAAATGTGTTGTAAGAAAGCGTTCAGGTTTTGGAATAACACTGATAATTGTACAACCCGTTAGAATTCTTAAAGAACGGAGAATTTTCTAATTTTGAAACTTCCATGATCATCTTTTAAATTCATGAGTCTTAGGTTTTCTTTCTGCTCAAACATTGATTACTTTTGTTTGTTTCTCCACACCTCCTTGTATCAATCACCGGACGTTCTTTAATACAGGCAGGGTCCAGTTAAGTGCAAGATCGCCAAAGTCCACCCGCAGAGGTTCAGATTCCAGCTCAATTCTCATTATTTTTGAAAACTAGAGAAAGTGACTTGGTTCCCTAAGCTTCCATTTCCTCATTTGTATAGGAGAAAATGATACTAAAGACCCCATAGGTTGTTGTGGGAATCAAATATGTTAAAATATAAAGAGGTTAGAACAGTGCCCGTCTTACAGCCAGCACTCAGCAAGTGTTACATCTTATTATCAGGACTGTGTCCCTTTTCCCTGCCTCCCCTCTATTTCCATTTTGCAGTATGGTCACACGGTGTTTGATCAGGAGGTAGAGCAGACAATATAGCCATGACAGTGCCTTGGTGTTTGGTGTTTAATTAGTGTGAAAGATAAGAATTCAGATAAGTTCTTACATTTTTCATCGGGGATATCTGAGTGGGCTGGACAAGAATGAGTAAAGTTGATGAAAAATAATATGGACTCCTCACTCCAGTTTTCCCCTCCTGCTGTTCTATAAATGCAACTGACCCCTGATTTTCAGAAAGTGCCTCCATATGAGCACACTTAGATATTCTTATTTTCCTGGCTTTTATTCCCCAGCAATGTGAGGTGACTGCCGATTTACAACTGTCTGGTAACGTCTGGAATTCCAGACTCCCCAGGAAAGCACTATTTTCAAATTACTTTCGATGTTTTAATACTTGTTTACTGTTTCTGTTCATCAGGAGGTGATTCAAAAAGCTAAAAATAAAGCAGCATCCAATGAACGCTATGGTCCTATTTACTGAGAAGAGCTAACAGGACGCAAGCAACTTGTGACAGATTAATAAACATATGATCCTCTTGAGGGGAATTACGCACTCTCAAAGTAAAGAGTACCATCCGCCATCATCAAATTTGCAGGATGACTGCTGTGGTGCTGTGGCTCCCTGCCATCAGGGAAACACTGTGGAATTGGGTAACTGGGGTAAGGAGAATGCTCCTACAGGACTTATGGTAAAAGTCGTCCGCACATACCTACTTGGCTTCTATTATTTACAACAGATGAGCTGCAATCTAGGCAAAAAGTTAAATCATGACTGCTGGTTTTAATGTTTTTAAAATGGTTATACATGTATGTGGAGAAAAAAACTGTTCACAATTGAGAGCCAACACTCAATTATCCTGTGCAAGGAAGAAATAATATTAATGTGAATTTTAAAAAGATCTAGTTTTCTCTGGCAAGGGTGACCCTGCAGTACACACCAAGTACACACAATGTATTGTACAAACAATTCAGACAGAGTTACTTCTTTCAACTTCCTGAGGTTACAGCAAAGAGACTCAATGCCTAAAGAAGTCAACGATTTGTCCAAGTTCTACTATCTAATTAGTGGCAGAAATGAGATTAGAACTCACACCTTTAAACTTCTAATTCATTTGTCCCTTCTATATGCTACAGAAGATAATTAGTGCTGGGTTAGCACACATAAAATATATATATATATATACACATAATATATTTAGCATTGTTTAAAACAAAAGAAAGTTACCCATTCTTAGCCTCTAATTTTATATTATTTCAAATCCCAAAATAGATGTCTTCTGGAGAAAGGCAGCATACGCTCCAACTTGGATTTCTTTGAAAATGTATGTCCTTAAACTCCCAAAAATCTAATAAGGACCAAAAGGGAGCAAGTAGCAGATCTCAAAGAAATATCATGGTTTCTTCAGCTCTTTCTGCTACATACTTTCTCTCTCTCTGTATGTATACATACTTGCAAAAGGACTGGCTATTTTTTTACTATTTTTTTTCTTGAGGAAGATTAGCCCTGAGCTAACTACTGCCAATCCTCCTCTTTTTGCTGAGGAAGACTGGCCCTGAGCTAACATCCACACCCATCTTCCTCCACTTTATACGTGGGACGCCTGCCACAGCATGGCTTTTGCCAAGCAGTGCCCTGTCCGCACCCGGGATCCGAACCAGCAAACCACAGGCCGCTGAGAAGCGGAACGTGCGAACTTAACCGCTGCACCACCAGGCTGGCCCCCAGGACTGGTTTCTGAAAGGACTGGTTTAGGGTCCTGTCTTATAAGGGGGAAAAAATCTAACCTTAAATCCAGTGCAAATATTAGGAACTAACAGATATTTTTGGACATAATCAAGAAACAAATATATGACACAAAAATAAAATTAATTTCCATAAGTACAGTCTCTGGAAGTCAGTACAGTGCATTGAAGTTCTCCACAGGTTTCTTAGCAGTGTGCTACTCTGAAATAGACAAAGATTCTGAATTGGCATGCATGGAAGCTACCAGAGAGCTTCAAATTCATCTTTTAAAGGATGACAAAGCTGCACAACTACAGATTGAGGTATGGAAATTTGGGTAGTGCAGGCAGGAGGTAAGAAAGAAAAATATGTGTAGGAAGGGAAATTTTATATATTACCTGATGAGCTGATAAAAGTATAATAAAAACCACGTTGAGCCATACCTAAGGGTAGCACAGTTTCAATAATTCTGTAATCACACCTCCTATGCATGATAATGCGTAGTGTTCAGTGTCTCTCTTCTACTATAACAGAATTACCAGTAAGATGATTGTTAAATATATCCTCTAACAGCGTCACTAAACACTTGACCTACATATTATGCTAATTCTCAGGTCCCTAGGGGAAATAATAACATTTCCATAATGTTTGGAAATCTTTTCCCACTTTATGAAGTGCTGAGAAAGACACAGGGATTTGACCAATGTTTTTAAAGAATTAAGTTGTTCTCTGCTTCTATATTTTATATAGTCCACTCTAACATTCTTTGGTCATTTTTCAAGTCATAATCTTCATACATAATTGTTTTGTAAAATTAAAAGCATAGAGTATTTTTGAAGTGTCATAAACGTTTGGGCACTGAAGAGCAGCACAGAGGCACAGCAAATCTGAAAGTCCAGCAACTACAGACCCAAGCAGAACTGAACTGTCTGTAAGGTGGCTCCTTACCCATAAATTTGACCATAGTGTCTAAGTAGTTGTGAAAATAAAGTGCTGAGAATCAAAAACGTCAGGGTTTGATTGTGGAGGGAACATCTTATGGTTTGTTAAGCCTTAAAAATACTTTGATAGTTTATTTAAAATCTTAAAGCCTTCCAATTTTTTCTATATTTAAAATTTTTTTCTCTCAGTCTTTATGGTGATGCCTGAAGCTAAGCATGTGGTCCTTCTGTTAAATCTTATCTTTCTTACACACACTATGTTTATAGCTACTGGCACTAAATGTGAAATTTGTTTGGATTAGGTTTTCTTTCTAGAAGAGCTCTGGAGGACCTATTGATTAAACTGTGGTTGAAATCAGCCCTCGTGAAGAGATTAGAGTGAGACCACCGAACAAATGGTAAGACCTAAAAATGCCAGTTTATTGCCTTCTCATTTGAATTTTTTTCTTTTAAATTTAACTGGTAAATTGAACTTCATTCATGGTCTTCTGCTAACTATAAATTCAAAATAATTATCTCCCTCTTTTTTGGTGGAAAATGCTTAATATAATTTTACCGTTTCTATTTTTCTAGCCTAATATTCTAGAATATTAGATTTGAGGAGGCCTTGGCATGTGAAATCCTAGTCCAGTATTTCTCTGCCTGAGTTATTCCTGGGCATGAGCACTTTCGAACTTTACCGCTGTAGACCCCAAGGCCTCCTTTCAGACTACTTGAGGGAGAAGAAAAGGGAGAGAAAGAGAGAACAAAACATGTCACTGAAGGAAACTGAGGCCCAGGACGTGGGTTCAAGGTCACATAAATTGCAAATAATTTCTTCAGAGAAGCTATGGCTGACCTCCTGGATCTTTATCCGTCTTATTCCTTTGTTTATTTTCTTCATATCAATCACAATTTGTAATTACTTATTTCCAACTATTTAGCTGCCTCCTCTGTTAATATTTAGTCTTCTCATAATATGTAAAATAAGAGAGTTAGATGTGTGCTTTTTGAATTCTTAGAGGCACACGTTTTTTTTAACTGAGGTAAAATTCATACAGCATAAAATTAACCATTAGCTATTTGAAAGTATACAATTAAGCATCATTTAATACATTCATGATGTTATGCAACCATCACTTCCATCTAGTTCTAAGACATTTTCATCATTCCAAAAGGAAAACCATATGCATTAGCAATAACTCCCCATTTTCCCATCACCTCAGCCCCCGGCAACCACCAATCTGCTTTCTGCCTTAATGGATCTGCTTACTCAAAGTATTTCGTATAAAAGGAATCATACAACATGTGGACTTTTGTGTCTGGCTTCTTGCACTTAGCATAATGTGCTCAAGGTTCAGCCATGTTGTAGTATGCATCCGTATTTCATTCCTTTTGTTGGATGAGTAATATGATATTTAGCTTTTTCGTACATAAGCTGATGGACATTTGGGCTTGCTTCCATTTTATCTATTGAGAATAATGCTGCTATGAACATTCGTGTACAAGTATTTGTCTGAGTCCCTTCTTTCAACACTTTTGAGTATAAGAGTAGAAATGTTGGGTCATATGGTAATTCTATGCTTAACTTTTTAATGAATCAGGCACTATTTTTTTAAAACTTCTTAAGCTCTTTCTCCCCTTCTGAACAATCCGGTTTCTCCTGGCACATGAGAATAATCCATTACAGGAATGCGTTTACTGACAGCCTGTTGAGGCTATGGACTTAAAAGGTCTAATGATTTCCATAAGTGCCTAGTACAGTGCCAGGCATATCGTAGGTACTCTCAATAGATATTTGTTAAATGAATGAATGAATGAACTATTAGTTAATGGTTACATAGCTCTGATTACATTTCTTTTTTGCTTAATCTCGCTAAACAACTCTCAGCTACAACCCATCATACTAGTTTTTACCCCTTTTCGTGGTATGCTTCTTTGAAATAAGACACACTTCTTGACAGTGAATGTGGCAAGCAAAGAGGTGTCTTCCAGGCCCAGTAAAAAAATTATAATACAGCTGTAAAGATTTTCTAGCACTGAATAGCTACCTGCAATCACCTGATTCGCGCCTTCTCCCACCCTACATATAGCAGAGCTTCTTCTAATGGTAGTTGGCCTTCCTGATTTGAAAGATAAGGGAAAGGGAGGATAAATGTGTGAGCCACATTTGGGTCAGTTGCAAATCACTTTTTTCCCTCCAAGCATCACACAGGCAACTTTTTCTAAAGTGACTGTGTAGTTCTTGTACTGTAAATCTTGCTCCTGGACTGTTGTGGAGAAGAGGTGACCCAGGATCTAGATGCTCGACTAATCCTACACCCCAACTCTCTCATATTATAATGAAAATTCTGGGGAAACATGTAACAGGGTAAAACAAAACCTATATTGATCTCTAAAGAGGAGAGAGAAGTACCAGAGTTCGCTGAAATCGTAGCCATTCACAAACAGATTTTTCAGAGTTAGATTAAGTTTTCGAATTTTAAAAACATGCTTTTTTCCCTACTACACATAAATCAAATCTGGACAATGTCAGGAAACAGCCCCCACAATCAGTAATTATTTTTCTACTAATGCTTCTCTAAATATTTTTTAAATGTCATAATGGCATATGCTTCATTCGGTTTTACTTTGCAGGGTCAATATTTCCTGATAATAGCTTTGCTTTCCTTGACTTCAAAAGAAAAATATAAGTAATAAAGAAAATTAACTGTGAAGATAGAAAATAACCTTAATTATAAAGGACATTTATATCATATTCTTAATTACATATAAAGAAAAAAACTGAATATATTCCATAAGATTGACAGAAGTGTGTATTTCCAGACTTTGGAGATTAGAACAGCATAAAGATATATTGTTTACCAAATTCACAATCAGAGTTTCATGTAAAAATGTGACCTCTTTGAATTTAGCACATTTAGAGAGTGGTCCAATTTCTGCAGACACAAAGAAGACAGAACAGCATGTCTGTATTCAGGAAAACTATTCTACACCCAAGAAATGTTTGGGGGAAATGGAAATGCAAGCCAGAAGTGCTCCCTGAAGGACAGGTCCCAGCCACTTGTCTCAACTTACATGTTCATGGCACCAGCTTGGTGCTCTAATTTGAAGGTAACATGTGAGATCCTGCTTGCTCTTTTCATCATTTTCTAATTTCACATTTTTCAACTCTTTCATCTCCTTTTCTCCTGTTATGATTTGAGACAGTTTCATTCTATGTAAAATTCAGCATATTGCCCCACTCCCTTTTTTTGAGGAAGATCAGCCCTGAGCTAACATCCGTCGCCAATCCTCCTCTTTTTGCTGAGGAAGACTGGCCCTGAGCTAACATCTATGCCCATCTTCCAACATCTATGCCCATCTTCCTCTACTTTATATGTGGGATGCCTGCCACGGCATGGCTGGACAAATGGTGCGTAGGTCCAGGCCCGAGATCCAAACCAGCAAACCCCAGGCCACGGAAGTGGAACATGTGAACTTAATGGCTGCACCACCAGGCCGGCCCCAGCATATTGCCTCTTAAACTTCTTGGAGCAAAGGCATGCCATTTCATAAAAACAAAACAAAACCATTAAGCCCAGCAGGGGGACACTCAACATAACATAGGAGTGAATATATAACTATCATTTATTAAAGGAGTGAATTAACTATTACTTATTGAACATTTGAAAGTCATTCATTCAGTCAATACATATTTATTGGACAAAGACTATGTGTCTGGCCCAGCTGGGGATAAAGCAGTGAGTAGGCAAAGTACTTGCTTTTATGGAGCTTGTAATCTGCTGAGAGGAAATGATGGAGGGAGGAACATTGTGTAAAAAGCTTTATATGATACCACTTCACACCCTTTAGGATGGCTATGATAAAAAAATGGAAAACAAGTTTTGGCAAGGAAATGGAGAAATTGAAACCCTTGTACTTGGCTGGTGGGAATGTAAAATGGTGTAGCCACTGTGGAAAACCAGTTTGGCGGTTCCTCAAAAAATTATACATTGACTGAGCATATGATCCAGCAATTCCTAAACCGAGGTATATACCTAAACGAACTGAAAGCAGGGACTTAGATACTTATACATCAGTGTTCATAGCAGCATTACTTACAACAGACAAGAGGTGGAAACGACTAAAATGTCTATCAAAAGATGAATGGATAAAATGTGGTGTGTGTGTGTTTACATATATATGTATATATATGCAATAGAATATTATTTGGCTTTTAAAAGGAATGCAATTCTGATATATAATACAACATGGATGAACCTTGAAAATATTATGCTAAGTGAAATAAGTCAGACACAGAAGGACAAATATTGGTTGACTCCACTTATATAATATACCTAGAATAGACAAATTGATAGAAATAAACTAAAACAGGTTACTTGAGGTTGAGGGGAAGAAAGAACAAGGAGTTATTGTTTAATGGAAACAGAGTTTCTGTTTGGGATGAAGAAAAAGTTCTGGAAATGGGTAGTCGTGACAGTTGTATAACATTGTGAATACACTTAATGCCACTAAATTATGCAATTAAAATGATTAAAATTGTAAAGTTTATGCTATGCATATTTTACTACAATAAAAATTAAAAAACAACAGCTACAGAGATTAGATTAGTGGTTACTCTGGTAAGGAGGGAGGGAGGGAAAGGAAGGAGGGAGGGAAGGGAAGGAGGGAGGGAGGAAGGCGAAAGAGGTGACAGGGCACATGTATACCGTGATGGATGGTAATTAGTCTTTGGGTGGTGAACATGATGTAGTCTAGACAGAAATCTAAATATAACGATGTACACCTGAAATTTATATAATGTTATAAACCAATGTTACTTTAATAAAAAAATTTTAAAATGTAACCAGAAAATTTTAAAAAAACATTGAATTGTACACTTTAAATGGATGAATTTTATGGTATGTGAATTATATCTCAATAAAACAATTATCTTTAAAAAGCTTGATATGCATTATCTCATTTACTTTCCTTTTATGTCATCTCATTTAACTCTCTCACTTTAAATATCATGTCTGTATTTTGTCGCCTGTATTTGTATCTCCAGCTCGGACCTCTTTCTGAATTCTAGATTTATATATTCAGTTGCCTATTTACTATACTTGAAATCTAAAAAATTATTTCAGACCTAAGGTGCCTCACAGACAAATCTTTACTTTTACCCTCAAATCTACTCTTAGCCTAGTCTCTCCTACTTCCCTGATAGCCACACTATTCACCTAGATGCTCAAGCAAAATAGCCAGAAGTCCTTTGAGACATTACCTCAACAGAAGTAGCAAGAGGCAAGTGAGGAGGCACTAAAAACTCAATAATCAAGATAAATAATATTTCAATGCAATATTTAAAAAATCAAATTAAACCAAAAAAAATCCACGAGAACAGTAAAGCCTTATAATTCTTCAGTATATCACTGTGTTTTATATTTATCAATTATCACTAATTGATATTTTCTTGATTTTCTTTCTTTATATAGATATATTTTCTCTTGCTTACAGTGTAAGCACCATAAGAGAGGGAGGCTTATCTGTCTTGTTCATCACTTTATCTCTTAACTATATCCTCTAGTTCCCCAGCTCTCCTGCTAACTGACTTCTACGTTGGATTTTTCCCAAATGAGATCAGTCATTTTGGCTTCTGGGTGGGGTAACACCACTTCTTTCCTCTTTTGTTCCCTCCAGACAGAGGGGTGGTTGTGGCTTCCTGCCATTGCTAACCTTGGGATTGCCTCATGTCCTGCCATTTCATCTCTTCTAACATATTTATAATCCATTTCCCATAATAAATTCCCCCACTGAAGTGCTTGGAATGAATTCACCTTAACTGACTAGATCCTGGCCAACACAGTGGTTTCAGAAACAAATATCTGAGTGTTTAAATTCTACATAAATTCTTAAAAGTCTCCCATGAGGTAAAAGAGAGATAAACAAATTATATAATTATATGTTTGCAAATGTTACAAATAACACTGTTTAAACAGAGTACATTTAATAAATTAAGGTACTTTTGCATTTTCCAGTCTATGATGAAAGTCTTATTTATATATCTAAAACAAAAAAAGAGAGACAAGGAAAAAAAAGCAGAATTAAACTGTGAGCTAAATTTAAAGGCAGAATTATACATTTTTGGGGAAAGACCTTTTTATTCTATATGATTTATCCATATTTCACGGTTGATTTTTTTCAATACTTTTTATGCAATTTTAGTATCAATTCCGGTCAATAGTAATTTTCAGACTTTTCTGACTAGAAAGAAGAACCATTAATCTGAATCACGTACAATTCACTAAAGGAACAAATGATTTAAATACCAGCAATCTAATAACTTTACTTGGCCAAAATAGGCCATTTTTAGAAAAAAGAAAATGGTCTAATAATTTGTGTTTCTTTATAAATATAACATGCTTAGAATGTGACAATTATATTAAAGATTCTTGTCAACAAAGAATATAGGAATATGACACTTTGCGGTTGTCAGAATATAACACCACAGAGAAATGTTAGAGATACGATTAAAAATTTAAAAACAAAACATGAGAAGGTCTAATTTTTATCCAAATGTGATAAAGAATACAAGAAGAAGAGGAGGTCTCATGGGCAAAGGAACCTACTGTGTGATCATGGACAAGTGACTTGTCTTCCCTAAATTTCAGTTACCTGATTATAAAATTATAAGGATACATAATCTCATAGAGTTGTTGTGAGAAGCAAATAGTATCCTGAGGTAAATATACTTTGTAGTGGACAAACCGCTACGTAATATATATTATTGCCGTTACTATTACCTGAAGTGAGGGTTTCACCCCTTGGCTTATTGTCAACCTCACTACATCTCTTGAATCTTCTCACTTATGCCCGATGTTGTTTCACAAACTCTTCATTATTTATAACATTTCACCACTGGCTAAATATGGAATTTATATCAAGGTCACTATTTTTTGAAAGCTTAATCTCCTTTCCAGCAGCACCTCATAAAAGAGATAAATCACATAGCTCTTTATATTTAATCTCCTTATCCTACTATGAATACAGCCTTCTTCCATTTCTGTTCTCCAGATTCAACTTTTCATTTTTATAGAAAGGTTCAATATGAATAAAACACCCTTTCTGGGAGCGAAGTCCCATACATTTGAAATTCAGTTAAACTTGTCTCGTACTGTTGCCAGAAAGAGCCGCAGTTGATGTGAGGCATAAAGTGGAAGGCATCCCCGGATGCAGCAGTAGGGAGAAAATAAATAAATAAAACACCATGAATGAAGGCTTGTCTATTATTAGCTCTGCTCTCTTTTCTTAGTTTTAGATGGCTGAATCACCGAGGGGAGTCTAAAACTGGATAGTTAAATATTTGTGGATGCCAACAGCTGTGTACACAGAACGGACATTTTGAAACTCAGTATTTTCGCAAGTATGGGTCATATGAAAAAGACTTATCCCTAGTCAGAGGAGAGGTAGAATAATTACACAGGACTCTGCAACAGTCAACTGTCAAAACTTTTTTCCTGTCAATACTATAAGATTATTTCTCAAGTTCTTTTCATACGAAAGAACTGTTACAAAGACTTGAAAATGGCTTTATTGTATACATGATTTCCAGTTGCAATATCTGTTTCTTCCTTGAAAGTCCATTATGATAATAGCAAGAACAAAACAGAGAGAGAATTCTTATGGAATGGAGGAGTTCAACCTCATTATATGCAGTCTTATCAGGATGCAGGGTTTTCCCAAATTATTCTTCATACACACAAGAAGAATATCATAATGATGAACTGGACATCGTCTCCTTGAGTGCTTTTTTAAAGCTACAATTTGCGCAATAGCATTGTAATCATTCCCACTTTCAAAGCTCTTCTGTTTACTAGTCTTTTAAATGCAATTGTAATTGACTACCTTGGTGGCTAATTTGCAAAAGCTATTACATTGCTTCTGACTTCTGGTTTTCTTTTACTAATATAGATTTATTTGTAATCCAAATTATACAAAGTATTGCTACATAATTTGACTTTGTAGTTACTGATGTCTTTATTTACCATTTATTATGTCCATAATGTATAAAGCACATAACAGGAGTAAGTCATTAATTTGAATTGTGGCTTTGGGTATGTTAGTTTCTCATTTGTCAAATTAAAGTCTACATGAAGGCTTACATCCTTTCCTAAAATTTCAAAATAACATTATGGATAATATCATTACACGTTATATTTACCTGATCCCTTGTGCGTTATTGAGAGATTCTACACAGAGGTTTTCTTTGTGTGCACGTGTACGTCCTCTTTGTCTACCAGTAACTTATCTCTTTCTCTTCACTAATCAAAATATTTCCATGGTAGTGTAAACTACTCTCCTTACTTTCTCAACACAGGCTCCTCACTTCCTCTACTATGGTCTGAATTTTCTCACCACTATTTCTCAGAAAATGTTGTTACTAGGGCTATCAATAGCCTCCTGGCTTTCAGTCATTATCTGGCTTGAGCACAATATGACATTTAAAGCTATTTACGTCCATTCATCTTGAGATTTTATTAGAAGGGCCTTCTCTTGGTTTCCCTTTTGTGCCTCTATTCATTCTGTCCTTCTCCCTTAAATGCCAGTATTTCTCTAGGCTTTTGTGCTTGCTATTCATTTCCTCTTGAGTGCTCTTATGTTACCAAGTGATAACCAGAATGAAGTATTCCTGCCCCCACTGATAGATAACAGTTGTGTACTGGTGGGGTACAAAGTAACAGAGTAAATGTTGTACCTTTTTAAGAAATTGAAAATAAGTAAATTTTTAATGAATGCATGTCAAAGGTGGAAAATCCCCACCTCTGAGTCCCAGCCCTCCTGAAGCTAAACCTGAGGGCAAATCCTATTACCAGGTTCTTTGTTATCCATAAGAATTGGACTAATTACCTCCCTCAACAATGTTTGAGAGTATCTGTTTCCCCACACCATTAGCTAACATGATAAGCCATGAAGTGATTTAACCTTTGGCAATCTAATCGGTAAAAACATGGTCTTTTATTTTAGTTTTCACTTGCAATTCTATTATTTGTGAGGTTGAATATCTTTTCATATACTTAAATAGCATTTGTATTCCTTCTTTTGTGAACTATCATTTTGATCCTTATTTGTCTCCTGGGTCAATGATCTTATTTTTATTAATTTGCAGGAGGTTTTTGAGGCAAAATTCTGAGATGGGAAATACTGGCAAATGATTTGAGACCAGGTAGATTAGAGCACTGGTTATTGGGGAATCAAAAGAAAGGAGAATACAAAGAGTATAGGACCAGAGGTGGTCATCTCTTCTCAGGAAGAGAGAGGTACCTTTGAGAGGAAACATGTCCTTTGAAGATTTATGGTGAAGAAAAAAAAGGAACTGACTGAAGTTAAAAAGCTCTAATGAAGTAAGAAGTGTCAAAGAATCAGAAGAAACCAGACTTGTGAAAAAAAATGTACCATTTGCAAAAATACCATTACCACCAACAATAACAAAAATAAAATCTACATATCATAATGACAGCAAAAGAAGGTGGTCTTGAAATATGAAATTAAGTAAGCCATGATATCTCCCTACCTTACCCACCTCAAAGTATCTTCTATCACTGTTTCAGAAGGCAAAAAGCCAAAAAAATCAGAATCAGTACAGCAGAAAACACACTGCATACATAAACATCCATACTTGCACAAAGCAGAGGAAACTTTTAATTCAACACTCCAACAGTAGCTTTATACTTAAACACGCAATTGCAGAATTGGAAGAACAATATGAATCATAATGTTTTTTTAAAAAAACCTCCAAATAGTAAAAGACAAATAACAGGAAGATATGAAACAGGAGCTAGCCAAACTCAGGAGAGAAAGGGAATAAATGAGGACTAAATTACAAGGTGCCTGTGGCAGGCAGAATTTCTAAAATGTCCAGTGAAAGATGATCCATTCTGATTCTCAGAATATGTAAATATAATGTTACCACTCCTGTAATTATGGTATATAATGTGGTACCCGAATTTAAAGTAGGGAAGATTATCCTGGATTATCCAGATGGGCCCTCGAAAGCAAAGACTTTTCTCCAGCTGGTGGCAGAAGAGGAAGCATGAAAATGATTCAGTGTGCCCACACTGGCTTAAGGATGGAGGAGGACAGTTGCCAAAGAATGTCAGCAACTTTTAGGAATGGAGAGTGGCCCCTGGTTGACAACCAGCAAGAAAATGAAAATCTTAATCCTATAATCACAAGAATCTGAATTTGGCCAACTACTTGAATGAGCTTGCAAGTGGATTCATCCTCAGATCCTCCAGTTAAGAGCCCAGCCCAGTCAACATTAATTTTGGACTTGTGTGATGCTAAGCTGAACCTGCCCTGTGTTATGACCTACAAAACTGTGAGGAAAAAAATAAAACAAGTGCTGTTTTAAGCCACTAAGTTTATGGTAATTTGTTATGGCAGCAATACAAAACTAATAGAGTTCCGGAGGGAGAACAGGTATGACTACAATTAACATAGGCTCATAAAGGATAGAATATAAAAGAGACAAGAAAATGTAGTAATACAAGAAGGTTTAGAAAGAACATGACGGAAAAGACAGGAAGGTATTATCCAACATACTTATAGCTGAAATCTCTGAAGGAAAAAAAGCAAATCAAGGAACAGAAGAAATATTTTAAGACTATAGTTCAAAAAATGTTTGCTAAAATAAAAGCCCTAAATTTACATATTAAAAGGACCTATCATGTACCCAGGAAAACTGAGAAAGAATGGCCAGTTTCAAGAAATATCTCAGTAAAACTATAACACTTTAAGAATAAAGAATGTATCCTCTGAACCTGCAGAGAAAAAGGTCAAGTCACTTACATAACAAGGAAAGCACAAAGCACAACAGCAGAGCAACATTTTCCAGAATCTAAAGGAAAGGACAGTATGAGCCAAGATTTTATAACAAGTTAGGTTTTAAACATTAAAAAACAGGATCTCAGGAAATATTGTACCTATGAACCCTTCCTACAAATAGAGAACGAGAATTTTACAATGAAAGAGTAAAGATTTGGAGAAATTTTGGTAGCGAGCATACTTAATTAAAGATCTGGTACTAAAATAAAGGCAATATGAAGGTTAGAGGAATAACGTGTATATGTTATTTGCTCTGATAAAACAGGAATAACAGAACCAAAAAATTCAAGAGAAGGGAGAAAACAATATAGAGTAACCCGATTCATTAACATGTAGGTGAGAATTAAAATATTATTTAAAGCTGATATAATAGTAAAAATTTAAGTAAGAAAAAAAGAGGACTAAAATGATTATATAAAGGTATTAGTATAAAGACAACTTGTGGGAACAAAAAAAAATGAACACAAAAAATACTATTTTATATCATAAAATAGTATGGCAGAGTTGTAAGATCTTTTTATATTAAGGATATTACTTCTTTTTGAAGTATATTGCAAATATTTTCTCCCAGATGTTATCATTTAATTTCATTCTGATTGTATGCCATGCAGATTGCCTTTTATTTCTTTGTAATGATTGCATCAATCTTTCACTTTATACCTTCTGGATTTTGTGTCTTTTAGAAAGACTTCCTCTACTCTACAATTACATATATTCTTTAATTCGCTGATATTTTCTTCTAGGAGTTTTATAGTTTCATCATTGATCTATTTATTTTTATAGAAACGGTAAGATAGACAAAAGTTTATTTTTTTCTCAAACAGCTTCCTTTTTAAACAACACCACTGAGTGAAAACTGTATCTGTTCTCTGCTGACATGTGATGTCACTCTTAGTGTATAACAAACTTCAGTGTGTTTTGGGAATTAGTTCTTAGATCTCTAAATGTTCGACTTATCTTTGTTGAAATTTATGCACCAGTAACACACTGTTTAATATGATATAATATCTGGTAAGGCAAGTCTTCTGCCATTGCTTATTATTTAGGACAACTTCTTCACTCTTCTTGGGTGTTTATCTTTCCATGCAAACTTTAAAACTACATTGACTGGTTCTAATGGGGCATCTTTATGAATGATCAGTTTTGCTTCAAGATAAATAATTTAATGTACTGCATTTGTGAAAGAAACATGAAATTTGCATGTGAGTTTAAGATGATAGCCACTTGGACACCTGCCATCAAATTCCCTATCAATGTTTCCAAGTGCTCCTTGGCTTTTAGGCGTAGTTTCATAGAAAAGTAGAACGAAGTCCGGCTTTGGCATCAGAGATTTAGGTTTGTACCCTGCCTCAACTGCTTACTATTTTGTAACCTTGAGCTCATTACTTAAGTTGGTAGAATGTCAGTTTTTTCATTTGAAAAATGAGGGTAAAAATGTTTGCCTTGTAAAGTTCCTGGAGCACTACATAGTGTATTTTGAATAACTTTGAAATATGCCTGACTCTTGGTGAGAACTCTCTGGAAAATAACTTGTAATAGATGTTGACAGCATCTTCATCAATAGCTTCAGTCTAGATTTCTCTCCTAACTCCAGAATTGCCATGATTTGACTCCTTTTATTTGTCCGATAAGTTTCTATTCATCATTTAAGAAAGCTCAACTATTACCTCTTTGGGGAATAGTTTTTCTCATTTTCCCATGTTTAGCACTTCCTCTCCTTTATCATTCTGTCTAAAAGTTTATAAATTGGGGTGTATTCTATTTATCTAGTTACTTGTTTGCCTCCCCAACGAAACTGTGAACTCTTCCATAGCAAGTCATTTGTCATTGGTACTATTGTCTCAATCCTAGCATTTTATCATAATTCATTCTCAAAAGTAGTTGTTGGTTGAACGAACAAACATTTTTTATGGGAAGGAGGAGAGCACATAGGACATATTTATATTTGTACTTTTCTATTCTTTGTTATTTTACAAAAGCAAAGGGAAAAAAAGATGGCACTGCATCAGTCCCTAGAAATGATTTTTATTGTTATCTTCTAAAACAGCATAGACTAGACATGGATGCGTGGCCCAACTCGCCAGTAGTAACCACAGGCACCAGAACAGAAAGTGTAGACCACGAGACACAACACCTGCTACTGGGCGGAATGCACAGCCGGAGGTGGCACGCAGGCGCACAGAAGGCTGTGCGGCCTGAGCCTGCCATGTCGACTTCCGACTTCCCGCCTAGCCAGGGGAAACAACGCAAGGCGAGGCAAGGCGAGGCCTAGCACACAGGCAGCAACCCATATAGAGAAAGGTATTTTCGGAGACTTGCAAGAATTTTGCCTAGTGCTTCCTTGGGGGAGGATTTCTGGGTGTCTATATTGAAGTTAGGCTGGTGGTTCCACTGTGGAGTTGGGCGTTATGCAGAATTATACATGATACCAAAGACACGATTTTCACTTCGCTTCATCAACGCACTTAACGCTTTCTCTTCTTTTAGGGCCCCTGTCTTATGCGCCGATGGTCAATCTACACCCAGGAGGGCAGGGATACTCGCTGATGCTCAGGGGAGAAAATGGCTCGTATTCGGAGACCATTCGACCGTCTTATGAAGAGGGGGAACTGCTCCAGTACTTGGATGCAGAAGAATTACCTCCTGTTTTGGTGGGTCTCCTGGAAAAATCTCAGGTGAACGTTTTTCACTGTGGATGCGTCATCGCAGAAATACGGGACTACAGGCAGTCCAGTGACGTGGAGGCCCCTGGTTACCAGAGCAGGCACATTCTCTTACGACCAACCATGCACACATTAGCCTGCGATGTAGAGTCCCTAACCAGCGACAGCCAGACATGGACCCAGGAGGACAAACTGTTGCTCGAGAGCCAAGTGATCTTAGCCACAGCTGAACCACTGTGTCTTGATCCTTCTGTGTCAGTAGCCAGCACTGCAAACAGTCTGCTCAGTAACAAGCAGAAGAGGAACACTGGCCCAATGAAATGCTGCTTCAAGAGGTGCTCGAGCCAGGCTCTGAGTCGGCAGCAGGAGCTCCCTCATGGCCCACCTCCACCTGAGCTAACAGTATGACTTATTGCCAACCAAGCAAAGAGAGTAACGCAGGTGAGCAGTATGACCTCAAAATTTCTGGAGCAGGAAATTGTGTGGATGTGTGGGAACAGAGACCCTGTGACTTGGTGGTGCCTTCTGAAGTGGATGTGGAGAACTATGCTACAGGGAACAAGTCTGTCAACTCTGATGACTCCCAGCCAACAGGCTGGCCAGCCCATGAAGTAAAAGATGATTCTGCATTTGAATGGGAAGCTGGTGATCAGTACCAGAAAACAAAGATGTTCTTCATGTGTTCGCTTAATGATCCACTTATCTCTGGAAAAAGAAGTTCACATAAAAAAGTCAGATGTGAGAGAAAGATGTCTCCCCTCGACTCCTCCAGAGATGACCATTCAAATAGTTTCATGCCTGGGTCGAAGACTGATGCTGGGAAGGTAGTCAGTCAGTCTGAGGAATTGGTCCAGAAGAACATCAACTGTCCAGTCAAGATGTCACACAGCTCCAGTGGCTCAGCCAATCTCAGCCCACTTTCTCCAGGGAAAGAAACAGAACAGCCTAAGACTGTTGGTTCAGTGAGTTCAGTGTCGATTCAGTCTTCAGTACTGGAGAAGGGAGTCAAACCTCCACCTCCACTCATCAAACTTCCTTTGAGCTCAGGAAAGAGTTCTGCAGGTAACAGTTTTCCTCCACAGCAGGCAACCAGCTTTCATAAATCTCCATCTCCTGCCTCGGCTTCTAAACTACCAAGTCTTTCCCAGAAATCCTCTGCGGAAGTGAATCAAGTTAGCACATTTCCTGCAGCTGCCCTGTCCACTGCCAGCTCATCACAAAGAATCCCAGCTACCCAGGTCACGGCCAACTCCACTAGCCTCAAGGTCATTGAAGTGGTGGGCCCTGTTCATAAAGCCCAGCCTTTGGTGAGAGGTCCGAACCTCGTGCTGAACTCTACCACTCCGGCCGCAGCTCCTGCAGGAATCAAGCCCAGCAACCTGCCGTCAGGAGGTCGGCCACCAAATGCACTGCTGGCTACAACACAGGTACCTTCTCAAGGAAGTGTTCAACTTATTTTTAAAAATGTTCCAGGTCTCAGGCCCTTAACTCTACTCCAGCTTCCACAAGGTTCACTCATTTTGAACACCCAGCAGCAGCCGCAGCAGCCTCAGCAGCCACAGCCACAGCCTCAGCTGAAGCTGCAGCCTCAGCCTCAACCACAGCCGCAGCCTCAGCCTCAACCACAGCCTCAGCCTCAGCCGAAGCTGATGCTGCAGCCTCGGCCTCTGTACCAGCCTCAAGCCTCAGCCTCAGCTTCAGCCTCAGCCACAGATGCAGCAGCAGCAGGGGCTCTATCAGTTGATTCCACAACAACAATTTCAACAACCCACAACTTTTCATCCCCAATAGCCAGTGCCGCAGGGTTCTGTACAAGGTTCAGCCAGTCAAAACCTGACCGGATCTGCTCAGCAAGCTGTTGCCATCCACCTCAGTGGAATGGGAAGTTTTCTGCAGCCCCAGACAGCTTTGTTGTCTCAACTCTGCTCTGCCCAGGGAAGACCTGGGCAAAGTCTTCCTCAAAAGAGAGTCCAGCTCTCCTCTGCCTTGCAGCCACAACTGCAGCCGCAGCTACAGCCACAGCAGCAGCTACAACTGAGAATCTTCCAGCACCCAGTGGCTATGGCAACAGTAGCAGCCCAAACTGCTCAGCCACATCCACCCACTGAGCACACAGTACGCTAGCCCAAAGGTGAAATGAAGAGAGGCACACGAACCACTCCAAAATCCTGAGTCTTGCATTACTTTTTTCTCTTTTTAAAAAAAAAACACAGGAGCATTGAGTCAAAGGATTTCTAAGTTTTTACTTCATTTTTGTCTTTAATGTCTCAATATTTTACATTGCTAGGTGTACAAACTATACAGAAGCACAACTCTATCCTTCTTAAATAATAACAGAGAAATGATTTAATGAAAAAAAGATGGACTATGGGTGCTAGCCACTATGAGGTTAAAATCCCAGCTCTGCAATTTACTAACCATAAGCCTATTCCCTAGCTTCTCTCAATCTCCATTTCCCTTATCTGTAAAATGTGAATAGTAATATATACTTCTTAAGTTTATTGTCAAAGTTAATGTAAGAAAGATATATTAAATATTAAAATTTAAATTAATTTTTAATTAATAAAAATATTAAATATTTGAAAGAAATAAACATAAGTACTTAAGCTGAAAATAAACTATAGTAATAATATTAGTGTGAAGAATAGTTTTGTTACATTACATAAGAGTCAACCTCAGAATCAACAGCAAATATGCCACGGAAATTTAATTCTTAAAATAACCAGACTAGACTTTTAAAAATAAGCAAGGAATTTGAAAACCTAAGGATTTCCTTATGCATTCAAATATATATAGAGAGAGAGAGATTGATTTTAATACTCTATTAATAAACATTAGCCTTTTTACTCTACCTAGATGCCCCACATGGTGAATTCTGTCTGATGAAACTGGATGCATTAGACACTTGTAATTCATTCTTTAGTAATTGAGGGATGATTTGGATATATGACTTAATATCATTTGCCAGACAATATTCCTTAAATACATTATTCATCTGGTGCTTATTATTTTGCAAACACTTCGCAATATACAAGTGCACCTACTGTCTGCCATTCATCTTGCTCCTCTATTCTGTCTCAATTATTTTGTCCCATCAGACGAGATAATAATCATGAGAGAGAAAAGGTAAGTTTCTTGACTTATAATGGGTAAGTGAATAAAAAATGATAAGTTTAGATGAACTGATGAAACAGATTACAACAGGGAATTATAGGGAAAAGTAGGAATAATTGTGATATGAAAATATCTTTAAATATACCTGCTAATTAAAAATGATTTCTGCATATCTTAATATATTTTAGGATAACAGAGTAAGGTAAAAAACTAAGTGACTCGATCAAACCATCCTCCCCCCAAAAACTTGATTAAATTCATACATGTGGATAACACTTTTAAAATAAAACATTTTATATATAAGTGTAAAGATTTACATCACTCAAAAATGTTATCTTCCTGATTTTCTTGAACTGAAGGTGGCTTGAAAAGAATGAGCTATTGAAAATGTCAGAAAAATATACTTGTTAAATAGTTATTTGTTGAAACACGCTATTTTGTTGTAATGATATTTGCTATTTGAGCCATCCCTTTGGATGGCGGGTAAACATCTTTCACTTAAAATGTACAAATATAATGCCATTAATCATTTCCCCAAGCCTATCAGAACCTTTACTGTTTGGTGTTAGAAAAATTCACAAAGTAATTGAATTAATTATCAAGTAATTTTAATGACTTTAAACAACAGAAACTCTACCTGTATCCCCTTATCATCACAAACTACTTTTAGTCAAACTTGTGGACTCTGAGGGATTCTTAGAGAAATTCTCAGACTTCCTTTTTAACAGATGAACAACAACCAACTTAAGGTAATAGTATAAAAAAGTTGGAGGAAGACTGAGTCCTGACACTAGCAAATGTATTTATGATAAAATATTTCCATCTGTGGTATTTCTGACCATATCATACTCCTTTCCATAATTACCCTCCCTGCATCTGCGTACTCTGTGGAATCGAGTTCAAACTATTTTGTCTGGCCATACGAGGCCTTTTTTGATGTAGATTTGGCCTATCTCTCCACCCCGTCTCCTACCACTTCCATATTCACATCTATGGCTTTGGCAGTGCTTAACTATTGCTGCTCCCCGTGCGCCATGTTCTTCCTCACTTCCGTGTGCTGGTGGAGACCCGGGAACTCCTCTCCATTCTCTGCTCATTACTTAACACTCAGCCTGGGCACAATCCCTCTGGAGTCTAAGTCTGTTTCCATATCACCCTTTATTACAGCACATTTTAAACTATTTCGCAGCGTTGTGGATCAAATTTGACAGTAAATAGAAAACTAAGAATTGAAAAAGGACATTAATATAAATATCCTTTTCACGTTTTTTGTTTATTTTTTCAAACACAGATCGTATAACTTTGCATGCATTTATATAGCATTAGTGCTTATAGTTGAACGATTAAAAATTTACTCTGTATAATTATAAATATATGCAATGTATATTTATATTCTGTAAGTCTGTGTTGAATGTTGCAATTGTCATTTTAAAATATCAAGAGTACTAAGTCAGAATTATCGTAAAAAAGAGGATTTATATAATAGTACTTTTATAAGTATTTGAATAGAATTTGTCTTTACGTAGAAGTTAAAGGAATACTTACATAAAAGAAACAAGAAAATTAAATACAGCTTTTTTGTTTTCTTGGCTTTGAACCAAGAACCAAGAACCAAGAAAATCTTCCAGAAATTATGATTCAGTCATAGGTCATTCTGATGAACTGTAACAGAAATGTCTTCCTTTACAAATTCCAAGGCCGGAATGAAGAACAAGAAGAAGACAAGCCAATAAGACACCTCTTTTTATTTCAAATCACCCCATTTCTTGTTCATTTGTATTTCTCAGAAGTTGTGAATTCTGGGCATATACTAAGCTATGCAAATAAAACAACATTCTCCATTCTCTGTTTACCTGTTAGTACATCATGTGATAATAGTCAGATGGAGTCGCATTAGATTGGGGTGCTATGTTTGGGATGATAGGACTTAAAAACAGATGTGGGGAAATGGGAAATTGTTGTTCAATGAGTAGAGTTTCAAGAGGAAAACAGTCTAGAGGTTTTTGCACAACAATGTGAATGCAGTTGGCCCTCTGTGCCCGCAGCTTCGACATCTGCAGATTCAGCCAACTGTGGATTGAAAGGCGTGTGTTGGTTGTATCTGTACTGAACACGTACAGAGTTTTTTTGGTCTTTATTCCCTATACAATACAGTACACCAACTATTTACATAGCATTTACATTGTGATAAGTATTATAAGTAATCTAGAGATGATTTAAAGTATATGGGAGGATGTGTGTATGTTATATGCAAATACTATGCCATTTTATATAAGGAACTCGAGCGTCCTCTGATTTTAGTATCCACAGGGGTCCTGGAACCAATCCCTCATGGATACCAAGGGATGACTGTATACCTAACACTACTGAACTGTATACTTAAAAATAGTTAAGGTGGTAAATATTATGTTTTTTACCTCAATTAAAATTTTAAAGCAACAACAATAAAACAGATGTGGCATACGAAGTACTTCATTTTCAGGAGCCTTAGGGGAACCTCAGTCATATATGTACTTAGAGCACAATGATGAAGAGCATAACCCTCTGGAGCGAGACTGTCTAATCTCAAAACCTGGTCCAGCCACTGACTAGTTGTGGGACCATGGGTAAGTCACATAACCTCTCTGTTCCTCAATTTTTTCATCTGCAAAATGGAGATATTTAATAGAACCTTTTTCACACAGTTGTTCTAAGGATTAAAGAAGATAATATTTGTAAGCTGCTTACACATTCCATAAAAGAAATTATCCAGAATAACTGAACTGGAGGGGTTATTCTTACCAAATTTAAAGGATATGTTTTAGATGATCTAACACAATATAGGCTATCTGACAAACATGAAATCATTCTGGTGAGCAAAAGGAACCACCTGGAAGTGGTACTAACTCTCCAATGCAAATGAATGAGATCTGCATTATCGTTGATTTATAAAATGGTGTGGCATCAGTTTTCTGATACTGTGGACACAGCAAACAAATGGTAGTTTCTAATATAAGCCCCAAATCAAACATCCCAACAGGAGATCCCCTGAAATGCAATTTAAGTTTCCTCATGCCCTCATAGCCTACTTCAGTGCAGGTGGCTGCAGGACCTTATGTATTTAATGACTCATGATTCTCCCAGGCAAAGAGGGAGAAGGCCAGTGAGCACACAGTGTTTCAGAGCAGAAGGGAGCCTGTGGTTAAAGTTGGAGGCACCAGTCAAAACCAGCAGTGCCCAACCACTCTTCTAAAATGCTTAACAGTAACTATGAAGGGGTTGCCATACTTTGCATTCATTCATTCACAAATATTTATCGAGCACCCATTACAGGACAGACTATGTCAAAGCCCCAAAGACAGAGCAGTAAATGAGACATAATGTCTTTGAAAAACTTACAGTCTAGTACATTAAGAACAAATAAATATTAACAAAAGATAAAACTCTAGCTTGGCTTTCAAATCAAATTGTATTTATCAAGCACAATTCATGCATTAACCTTTTTACTTTTTTATTATATTTCAAGATGGTATGGCATTTGATGATAATTTTAAGAAACACTGCAATTTAGGATTTAAAATGGAAATAGCAACAGACCTCCAGATGTAGTGTTGACATAATAACACTTTTTTATCACTTGCCCTCATTTCAGTTTAATAAGCTCTCTTGGCTCTCATCTTTCAATGTTTAATCCAAAGCAATTAAACTGATATGCAAATGCCATCTCCATTGCTTTAGGAGTGACACTTAACACACAATTTCATTATAATAGGCAACTGGAATATTTGTAGAATGATCAACTCATTTTTATTTTTAAAATATGTGCTTTTCTTGTGATGCATCCTTATAAATAAAATGTCATGCAAATTTTATTTGATAAATGCCATGTGGATAATATTTGTCCTGTATACTGAACACAAAGTCCACACCATGCCATATTTCTGTTTAAAAACCTGCTATTCTTTTGCTCAGTCTCTACAGAAAGGAACATTTTAGCTAATGAGGAATATTAGCAAAAAGTACAAGATAAGCAGAAATGAACAAAGAGGAGGTGTGTGTGTTCGTGTTTAAGGCAGTCTGTCTTTCAGGAGTCAATTCTAAGTAGAGAATCAGAACATTATAGTGGAAATACCAGATACACTTTATGCGAATAGATTCAGTTAGTTAAGCTTGTATGGTAGGTTATTTGTATAAATGGTCCCAGTTCTTCAGTCCTGCCTGCATCCACACCCGTTGCCATGTAACCATTCTGACTCTGAGTCCATCATGTGACTTGCTTGGGCCAGTGGCATGTTAGAAGTCATGAAGCAGGAGCTTCAATCAGTACTTATACATCTCCATCTCTTCTTCCTTTGTTGCACCCCTGCTGTTGACATGAGAACATGCCTGAGCTAGCCTCTGGAGGATGAAAGTCTCATAGAGCTAGATTCTAGCCTCCCCAGTTATTCCATCTAGGGCCAACCTAAATGAGTCAACAAGTAGTTGACTTCTAGAGAGGAGGTCAGTTTTAGTTTAGGAGATAGTATACTTTCTCATCTCTGAGAGTCCTTTTTTTATCATCATCAGTTGGGAAAAATGCGTTATGTAGGATGGTACATATCACTATCTTAAGATTTAATAGATTTTCCATTAATCATTATTGACATATATTCAATAACACCCTTAAACACTCAGAGGCTTTAGAAAGATACTCTATTAAGAAGAAAGATGTATCCAAATTTGAGCATTTCTTCAAAACCGACATACTTTTCAATTAAATGCTTTGGTCCAGTAGCTGAAAAACCATTTGATGGACAAACTAATATTAATAATAAATGTATATTAAGACCATAAATTCACTCAATAAATATTTATTGAGAACTACTATGTGCTAGTCATTGTCCAAAATTCTGGGATACAAAACAGATAACCTTTTGGACTTTAAGTGGTTTTCTTCGTGAACTCAAGTAAATAAATCCTTAATTCAACCAAATACTATAAACACAACAACATAAAAATCAGCATTACAAAATTTGTTTTGACAGAAATAAGCTGAAATATTAAATTTGTGTTAATGCACAAAAAGGAAATGAAAATATAAAAGAGTGAAATGTGTGAGCTATAATTAATCTGGGCTTAATTTTAATTTTGACTCCTATAATTATCTCCTGACTAATCTATTCCATCTGTGACCCAAGACTTATATGGCTAAGAATCATTTAAGTGAATATAAAAACCTGTAGTTTTAGCATGATCCCAAGACACACAGTTGGTCAATTTACCAAACCCTGAATCGTGTAAACCCATATCTCCTGGTGGGAGAATTTAAGGGTTTAGAGAATGGGGCTGAGGTGAGGTAGATGGGGTTTAAGTTCAAGCTTCACCATTTATTAGTTGCCTGACCTTGGGTTAGTTATTTAAACTCTTATTACTATATACATTTTTTAAATTCCAGAGTCGTATTACACTGAATATGGCCTTTTAATATTGGAATTATTAATAGCTCACAGATATGGTTTTTTCCTCTGATTCTATGGCTCCATGCCATACTTTCTTACCTATATTAAGAATCTAAAATGAAAACAGCAAAAAGAATTCTAGCCAATTAGCATAAAAATTTACCTCACACACTCCTCTTTACTCTGATCATCACACCTGAATTTGCAAACTAGATTTTTCTGACACCCAAGAAGAAAGAAATAATTACTATTTTTTGGTTATTGTTTTATGCCACAAATATATCCCGGCTGTAATCACTGAAGCACATCAAAAAGAAAAGTATCTTAAAAAACGTATGTGACAAAGCTAAATAAATGGTTGCGACACACACTGCCATTTATAACTATATAGTCTACTTGTTACATTCTTCCTAGAACTCTTCACGTATTGTACCCATCCCTTGAGTTCTTCTCATGACATTAGATATAAGATATATGTATTATTAAATACAATTACTGTTGGTTAGTAATGGCTTTCTAAATTCCAAGCTCTGCACAATCATCATCACCACTTATCTTTCAAAGAAATGTGGCATTGTAAAAAAAATTAATAGATTGCGACTTAGAAGCATTGAGATTGAGTGCCATCTGTATCAGTGTGCTGGTTGCTTTGGCAAGTCTCCTCACTCCTCTGAGCCTCTTTGTCCTCATGTATAAAAAAATGACTAACAATATCTGACCTCACTCATAGGCTTGATATGAGGATCACAGTTAAAATGCACGTGAATATGAATATAGGTGGAAGATTTTCATAAATAATAAAGTTATATGTTACTAATTTTCCGTGAGTCTTAGTTTCTCCTACAAAAAGCAATAATAATTTCAGCCTCATAGGATTTTCTGAGGATTCAATGGGAAAGTATATGCAAATTACCATAATGCCAGAGACAGAGGAGTGGCACAATAAATGATTAATGGTGGCTAAGTAACTTTAAACATTGAAATCGACTTAGAAATTTAGAGACAAAGAATTACATATATATATATTTTCACATATTATAATCCATAATATAATCACATATGTACCCTTTTTCATTTGTAGTACATTAAATTATTCCACGTGAGAAAGAATAGCAGGGAAAAATCTGATGTGAAAATAACATGGTGAGATTCAGACTTTCTCTGATTCTCCCTATTATCCCCAGATAAAAAAAATCATAAAGTATTAGATGTCTTATATTATTAGCTTTCCGTTTCTTTATTGTTTTTACGTATTGGCTTGATGAGTAATTGTACCAAGAATATTCTTTTGAGGTAAAAGTCCTTTGTTATGGATAATATAGGATAATAGCTCTAAGAAAAGAGAAGACTACAAACCAGCTACGATTTATGTGGCCCATAGTCAAACGTTCATTAATTGATTTTTTAAAAATCTGAATACATACAGGATAGAATTCCCCAAGATTAACAGGGGCTCCTGAATTTCTAGTTCCTCCATCATTCCTTCTTGTCTTACCTCCTTTAACCAGGTTATAAGCCCCATAACCCCTTCCTGGCTTCATTTAATTCCCTGAAAATCTAAATGGTCCAGTCAATCATCTTAACAATGCTCTCTTTTTATCCATGAGTTTCTCACTACGTCTTTTCATTTCACTCAATTTTCCAAGCCCTGACTCCTTCTCCAAAGTCATGCATCCATTCTTCAACCACACAATAAAATCATCCAAAAGGTTTTTTTAAAGATTATTTTTTGTAAAATCCCTACACATTAATGAGAGTAACTATTTCAAGGTATTTGAGGTTGATATAAATTCTCCAAAAGAGAAAATGAAGTTGAAATGGAGATTAGAAATAAAACCACCAGAAGCAAAGTAAGGTCAGAGAATGAGAACTATGTCCGAGAAATTTGAAATGTTAAGTAGAAAATCTGGTTGAGAAAACTCCTATATAAGGAACAGTGAGGAAGTCTTATTTTTAGTAATATGGCAATCTAGGTTATTTGGACCAACCTTCTCACTGAAAAGAAGTAAAAATACTGGATTTTTTTTTCTCAAAATGAAACACTTCATAAGATTTGTGGGCCAAAGTCTAAGCAAAACCAGAGCTCAAAGAGTTAAGTTGCCCACTGAAAATATTTTCCTGAGAGCATTTACTGGACCTAGTAATCCCAGTTGTCACAGCCTAGGGTTTAATGGGGGCACAGGTCCAGAAGGCTGGAAATAGAGGGCTCAGTCAAATCTCAAGTTGAAGAGAGCCCCCATCCAGTAAAGCTAAAGGCTAAACCCTCAGGAAAATGAAACATAACTAAACTTGACCCTGCCCAACCCCTTAGACATCCTTAAGGTAGATTTATAGCACAAATTCATATTACTTAGTCACCCCCCCAAAAACCTCAAGCTATGAATTTCATTTAATTTACAGTGATTCCAGAGTGATCACACCTTAGGCACATGCCAAGGCAAATGGAAATCCTTTCTAGGAGCATTCCCCTCCATCCTAGGCCTCAGAGAATCCTCAAAAATAACATTGAAAAGAAAATGATCATCTCGTTGGGGAAAAAAACAAAGGAAAACCAACTAAGCACAAAAGGAAATAAGGTGCCTTGAGCAAGAATCATGAGAAAGAACAGAAAAACAGCTATCTTTCCACCCTCTGTAGTGAAACTACAGATACTAGAATTAATCAATCAGCAATTTTAAAACAAAGAAATAAAAGACAAGCATAAAGCATATATAGACATTTCTATATCTGTCTACAAAAATTACCTAACCAACTTGAAATAAAGCAATTCTTAGAACTTCCAGAAAAGAAAAAAAAACTAAAACCTCAAGGGACAGGTTTAATACCACATGAAATACAGCTGATGAGAAAATAGAACTCAAGCATACAGTGGTGGGGAGGGGGCAGTCCCTGAAATAAGGGCGTGCCCACCATCCCCCCAATGTCCTTCCTTACTCAGGGTGAGGCTGGACAAATGGATAATGGCATACTTTTTATAAATGGGATGGATCTTGAGGGTCACAGATGATGGTAAGTCAGCTTTTATAAAAGCACAAATGTAAGGACCCCAAAGCCACAGATTTCTAGGCTGCACCCTTGGCCTTGTTCACCCTTAAAATGAATGCTTTGCTGCTTATATAAAGGTTAGGAAGAAAGAAGAGCAAATCAAAATCCACTCAGAAAAAAAAAAAAAAACAGGATGTTCACCATGTATGTTAGAAGTTTCTTCCCAAATATTTTATTCTACATTTTTTTCAATATGAAAGTAAATGCAAAGTGTAAAATCATGATATTTTTGTACTGTAATCAGACTTACAGAGAAAAATAACAACCAACCACTTATTATGTACCAAACAAGGTACTAAATGTTTTATGTAAATCATCTCCTCAACCTTGAAGAAGGCATTAATATCGTCCTTTGATATTTCATATTCAGAGAAGAGAATTAAGTCATAAATGATGGGGCAGGATTTGAACTCAGGTCTGCTGATTCAAGAGCTCAAGCTCCTAATACCAAAAATAGTGTTATTTTAATAACACTCTAATAAAATAATAAAATAAAGTCAGGTTAATAAAATCAGGTTAAAAAAGCGGTGTCATCTTCTCTTTTTTGGAGGAAGATTAGCCCTGAGCTAACATCTGCTGTCAATCTTCCTCTTTTTGCTGAGGAAGACTGGCCCTGAGCTAACATCTGTGCCCATCTTCCTCTAATTTATATGTGGGATGCCTGCCACAGCATAGCTTGACAAGCAGTGCGTAGGTCCGCACCCGCGAACTGAACCTGCGAACCCTGGGCCGCTGAAGCAGAATGTGTGAACTTAACCGCTACACCACCAGGCTGGCCCCGTCATCTTATTTTTAAGAAAGATCTTTTATACCTATACCACTTCAATGAAGTTCCCCCCAAATTCCTTCCCAGACCTTTGACAACTTACCATCAAACTGGAAGACTACTGCTAGGTAAAAGGACTCGATCCTAAATATGTTTTTTACCATTCTACATTATGAACAATGTCTTAAATGGAGATATAGAAGGCAACCTGATATATATGATCAATTTGGCATCTAAAAGATCGTGCAGGTTAGAGCAATGGTCAACTGTAACAGTGCAAAGTGTAACACCAATGAAGGTAAGAGCCTCTACTTGGTTACACAGTCAGCTGCAGGAGATTTACACACATCAGCAGCAACATGCTGACTATGAGCCAGCTAGGGGACGTATCCAAACTGATTTCAGCTAAAATAAAAAAAAAATCACAATATTTAGACCAAGGGAGGGGGCAGTGCTGCTCTTCTCCATGCTAGTTTGACCAAAGGATGGGGACGTGACTGGAAATTGTGTCATATGAATCACTGAAAGAACTAGATACGTTTAGCTTCTAAAAGAATATAGGAGCATAAGAAGGGGGAGAGGGGACAGAGGCAGAGGTGACAGAGGTAGACACGTGTCCCCAGACATCTGTCCATAGAGAGACTTAAATGATTCCTGTCAGCGATTTTTAAATTCAATTTTGCATGTTAGATTTACTCAGCTTAGAACCCACTCAAGTTTTATTCTCTGTTTTTTATGAGTTTATTTACATCTGGGAAAACTCTAGCAAGGATCAGAGCCAAAGAAGGCATAAAGATATTACATTGCCTCTAAGCACTGTTTACACTCCCTGCATCACTGGAAGAGTAGGCTAAACAGGGACGTTATAGCTTTCTTAAAACATCAGAAGAGCTTTCATAAGAATGAAGAATTGCAATTGCTCTAGGGTAGGTCCCAAGATAGACAACTGGGCTCAAAAGGAAAGAACTTTGGAAAGCTCAGAATAAAGAAGAAATTTCTAACTGAATGCTGCCAACAGACATGCCTGCCTCAGGATGTCATGGGCTCAAGCTTGAAATATAGGATAGACAACCATTTGGCAGATAAGGGGAAATGGCATGTAAGACAAGTTCATAGGACTAAATGAGTTACAAAGCCCCCCTTCCACAACCTAAGATTATTTTAGACTAAAATTCCCAAATCTCTTTCTCTTCCTTTGACTCTCTCCGGAACTTCCAACCTCATTTCCAAATACTTGTTTGAAACAGTCATCCTCAAAATTCTTCTAGTACCTTAAATCCATTCAGTTAAAGACCAGAATATATCATCCGCCCAATTTCCTGTTTTTATTCTGATACCACATTATCCTAGTCATCCAAGCAGGAAACCAGTCATTATGGGCCCATCCCTTTCCTCCTCAATCAGTTGCTAAATCATGTGGATTCTGCTTTACACAATGTCTCTCACACCCACCTGCTCCTTTCCAGTTCTCTCCCACCATCCTAGTCAAAGCCTTCACTATTTCTCACTGAGGCCATTTGTTAACGAGCTGTTAACCATTATCCCTCCCTCTGATCTCACCTTCATTCTATTTATCTGATATATGACAGCCAAATCAATTTTTCTCAAAAGTAGGCTGGATGACACATCTCCCTCTTCAAAATTCATTACCTCCTACTGAATTAAGTACAACCGCCTCACAATGGGATATGATCTAAAAGCTACATTGAACTTTTCCATTCTCTCTTCTCCCTGTGATCATAGGTGCAAAACGCTCTATTTCTGCAAATCTTTTGATTTTACATCCTTGGATTTTTTTCTCTATCTTAGGTAACATTAATCCCTTGCCTTAGTGCCCCTAATTTTCATCTTTTTAGTCAAAACTTCATTACAAACACTATCTATTCTAAGACATCTTTATGTGTGTGATTACTTTCACTTACAATCTTTTTTTATTGAAGTCATAATAATGTAATAACATTGTGAAATTTCAGTTGTATATTATGTTTTGACAGTCACCATATATATGTGCCCCTTCACCCCTTGTGCCCACCCTCCAACCCTCTTCCCCTCTGGTAACGGCTAAACTGTTCTCTTTGTCCGTGTGTTAGTTTATCTTCCACATCACTTATAATCTTTTATTGTCTTTTGTTTATATTTTCTTCAGGCCATAATGTAATCCACTTTGTATTATAAGTATTTGCATACTCAGAAGAATTCTCCCTATTACACTTCAAAAGCCTCTAGCAAAAGGACTGTCTATTACTCATCATTGATGCTCTGTTGCATCTGGCACAGTGTAAGTGTTCAATAAATAAATATGGGATAGATCAATTAATACTGCCATTTCTCAGGATATACATTTCACTCTTGATTTCAAGTTGGTATTCTCATAAAAATCTGATGAGTAAGTGCATAATTCATACACAATCATCACCACCACTGGACAAACCTGTCAAGATGTATTTCCTCCTGACAATCAACAGTGAGGGTTTAATACACTCCAAGGAAAGTAATTCACAAAATCCATTAGCCCTCTGGGTCAAGAGTATATATCACATTTGCAAATCAATTGTCTGCTTAAAACTCCCTTCCTTGTGGACATTTTTTTTGTTTTATTTAACACGTATATATGTACATATACATACATACATATATATAATGCTTACTATATAGGCTCAGGCATTGTTATAACTGCTTTGTAAAATATAACTCATTTAATTTTACCTTGCAGTTTGATATGTAAACTCCAATTCAGGGATGATGCTAAAGGTATCTTTTATGATGACTGCTTAGCCATATACCCTTTTAAGTAAAACTGCCGCACTGAGAGCACAGACAAGCTCAGTTGGAGGCAACCAAGCATCCTCCCAACTCCTACCACTCTACTCCTCACCACCACACACACACACAGACAAAACACTACAACGAAGACGAGTTGGAACAGTGATGAGCATTGTAGAGGGCAGAATAATGGCTCCCTAAAGATGTCCACATCCTAATCTCCAGACCCTGTGAATATATTACCTTCCAAAGCAAAAGGGACTTTGATGATGTGATTAAATTAAGGGTCATGAGATGGGAAGATTATCCAGGATTATCCAGGTGGGCTCAATCTAATCACAGGGATCCTTACAAGGGAAAGAGGTAGGCATTACTTTAATACTGACTACACCTGGGTAAGGATCTTGACATCAGAGCAAATGAGAAGAAATAGGTCTGTTCTTCATTGGAGCCTTTTGGGGTTTAAATCAAAGAGCTGAACTGGCCTTAATAAACAAGAAGGAACATATTTTGGTGATAACCAAAATAGCCAGAAAGTAACATTCCTATTTTAGAAAAAACGTTGAAGAGCACAGGGAAAAAATTACCAAACTCTTGCTAATTACCCAAGTAACTGAGTTAATAATATTCCATAGTTGTTTTTGACTCTGATTTGTAATGTGATTTAATAATTCAATGAAACTGTCATATATTACACATGTATACACACGTATTTGTATATACACCAATTTCTACCATACAGCATTCACAAAATGAATCCTAGGTGGATTATACATCAAAATGCTTTTTGTAAAAAAGCTATAAATGTACGAGAATATATTTTCTGATACTAGGCTAGGGAAGGCAGGAAGGCTTTCTTAAAAAACACACAGCAAGGGGGGAAAACATGAAAGACAAGATTGATATGGTTAACTTATAAAATTAAAAAAGAAATTTAACAACATAAGCAAAGTAGAAAAGGTAATGCATTCTAAGAAAATATCTGCGATATATAAAATCTGCAAAGGATTAAAAAGAACAATTTACAAAATATTATCTATGACTCAACAAGAAAATAAAATAAATCAATATTAAAAACAGTCAAGGGCTATGAATAGGCATTTTAAAGAGGAGAAAGATAAAATAGTAACTATATGAAAACCTGAAATTAGTAGAAATCAGAGAAATGCACATTAAAATAACATGTCAATACCATTTTCTCTTTTCAGTGCTTCTAAAAGACAGGGGGCCTATGAACTCTTATATCCTGCTAGTGGGGAAGTAAATTGGTACTGACATTTGGAGGACGATTTCACAGTATCTATTGAAATTAACGATGTCTGTACCCTATGACTATCAGTTCCCGTTCTTAGTATCTATCCCAGAACAATACTTGTTTATGTGTACATGAGGCATAATTATGGATTATAACTGTAGCATTGTTTGTAATGGTGTGACATTTGGACAATCCTAAATATCTACCAATAGGAAAATGGTTTAATAAAATTTTTGTGTAGTCTGTGAAATATTCATCATCAGTTAAAAAGAATGAGTTAAGCCTATATGTACGGACATGGGGAAACTTCAAAGGTGTATAAAAATAATCTGCAAAACAGTTCATGTAATTTCAGCAAAAAATATGTTTGTTTGAGCTCTAGTCTTAAAAGATGGTTACCCATGGAGAAGGCAGAGAGTAAAGATGAGTATTGGCCAAGGGAGACTAAGATGTTCCATGTGTGTTTTATTTTTTTAATTTTTTTTATAATAGGAATGGATTTTTGTTTTTACTTGTTTAGTTAAAAATACATGAAAATTATAAATACTTTAAAAAGAAAGAAAGTGAATCAAGGCTAATGTCTACCTAAAATGAATAACTGAATGAGTGAATAGACGAATGTGGCTTTTTAAAGTTCCCTTTTCTGTGAACATAAAATATATTTCATGTTTATGAGGATAAAATTTAATTCCGTAGGTGAAAATATAGACCTGAATGTGGCAAAAAAGCCACTAAAAATGAATAATTAATTTTATTACTTTTTAATTTCAAAGATATATGATCTTCTATTTCTATTTATTCTTACTCATTTCCATTGAATTACTTTTCCGGTTGAAACACAATGATACGGTCAACCACAAAAGACTAAGTGAAATCCCAGATCAGTGAAACTTTCTGAGCAGATTTACAACTTGCATTTGGAAACAACGGAAAGTAAAGCATGTTACTGAACAAAGAAAGCATGGGCATAAAAATGGAGCATTTTCACATGCATGACAAAGCCTTGAAAATATCTTCATGCAACATGTGCTAATAAATGTCGATTTTCATATTGTACTTGACATCCTGTTCATTTGCATTAACCTACTTTTGAAGTGTCCCTAATGCAGAATGTCCTCCCTGTTCTCCTACCTACACTTGTGTGTGTGTATGTATGTCTGTGTCTATGTGTGGGGGTGTGTGTGTGACTAATGAGGGGCAAGAATGAAAGTTTAATTAAAAAGAGTTTCTCGCTGATGTTTGCTGGGAAAGTTTAGCTCTTAAATGAATGTTAGAAATACACAGATGCACGTGCATATATGGGTTTTCTGACGTAAAACAGTACAGATGTCTTTGCTGATAGAATGTCGTGAGGTTGGCTAGTACTTTATGGAGTATTTCCTTCTCCTGAAATTCATCACAGAATCCTTTTTACCATATCTCTATCAGATAATGCTATTTGATACCTTCAGAAAATTAAGCATTTAATAAAATCAATGAGGTATTTTACTTCTTGAATTTCTACTATGTGCTTGGATCTATGGAATAATAGTTAATAAGCACAAAGATGGAATGTAGCCCCATTTTTAGAGGGATTCTTTGGGAGCAAAGGAAAATACTCACTTTAGACCCAAGAAAAGGGAGATGTCTTGGCTTGTACCACTTCTCTGTCCCTGCCCTATTTACTCATGAGCCATTTGGTCTCCCTTCATGGCATCTCAGCTTCTCCCTGTTAGGCTTGTGGGGACCTGGAATTGGCCACCCCAAGATATGTCTCTTTGGCGTCAGGATTATTTGAGGCTGATTGTTTTTGATAAACTGGGACAGGGAAGGAGGCTCTGAGGAATGGAACTTGCCCTTTGTTAGGACACATTTATGTTTGTAAGGTAAATCTCTATCTGTAAAAGGTGCCTCCCTCTTTGTACTAGGAAGAAGAAAGGAGATGACTTTCTCTCTAAAAACTCTTAATCAATACCAAAGGCAAGGACTTAAATCTGCATTTTATTGTGCTTCTCTGGTAACCTGTAACTGACTTCCCTCCCCCTCCCAACTTTGGCATTTCTTTAAGGATTAAGCATCTTTCCTTAGGCTAGGAACTGATTGCTGCGCTCACCTGTGACCACCCAGCTCCAGACGATAGACTTGCCTCCTGCTACGCCCACTACCTGCTGTGTCCATCAAGCACTGTGCTGACAGGGCAATCTTGTGACTATTGTGGGAGGGACATTTCAATCACATGTGAAACACCCTGTTTGGGGGTATATAACCACTCTGTGCACCCCACTTCTTCGGTGCCCTTTCTTCCTTTGGGAAGAAAGGCCCGGGGCCATGGTTCCTCACAAAGCTTTGTTTAATTTTCTCTTGCTATTCTGTCTCATGTGAATTTAATTCGTTCTCCGGCCAGACGAACCCCCATTTGGGAAGAGCAAATGTCTTCCTCCTCTACAGGCTCATTGGAAAAAATATGGAAAATAAATAGAAGAAAGTAAAAATTACCTGAAATCTCACCATGGGAGAAAACCATTATTAATAATTAGGCTATTTATTTTCTGTAGTTTTCCAATGACCTTGTATTTTCTTTTAACAGCCAGAAAAAGTTAAAACTGTTTTCACTTTAAATGATAAATACAGGGGGGAAATCAACAAGTATATTGTTTTGATTACCTAAGTAATTAACACTTGTTGACAGACAGTTTAGGAATTGTCATCTCTAACAGGCACTGATGAAAGAGAACTCCAGCAGTAATGATGCTGAGCTGTCTAAGAGAGTTTTTCTGTATTAATCTGTTTGAAATTCTATTTCAGAAAAAAAAAAGGCTTTATTCTCTAACACTGGGACCTGTGACCCAGCTGCAGTGCCCTCTTCTCCTGCTTCTTTGACATTGCATAGTCCACTTGCTTTGTGCTTCTTTTAATGATGTTTACTTGAACTTAAAGAGAAATGGATTATCACCATCATTATTTTAAGCTGCATGTTAGCATAATTAGACAATTCATGTGATACTAGCCTACATTCTAAGTCGTGTTTACAATTTAAAAACTGACATATAATTTAAAAATAGACCAAGTTAGTCTTCGTAATGCGATGTACGTCTGCCTTTTTCTACATCTTCCTCTGCCAATGTTCATCCTTTGTTGTGACTGAGGAAGGTGAAGACAAAGCTGCCCAAATGCATCACTAATGGCCAGATGCAAATCTATTTGTTGAATGATTCATCCTTAATAAAAGTTCCCTTCTTGACCCTTCTCTTCTAATCACACCTATCTTCATTTTCTTCTGTGTTTTTACTGCTACATGGAATTAAAATTTGGAAAAATGTGACACTATTATTTTCCATTCAGATATATACTTGATTATCTGTTTACTGTGTTTCCCCCACTAGAACCTAAGATTAATGGGGACAAAAGCCATATTTTTTAAATTCGCAGTTTAATCTCTGATGCCTATCAGAGTCCAGAAGCATAGTAGGTTCTCAGTAAATGCTTTTGAATGAATGACTTATTTTGATCCTTAGATTTAAGCTCCTATCACTTCCCTGTATCAGAGAGTTTATCTTGAAGCTGCCATAAATAAACAAAAACAACAGCAATAATGGTGCATTAGTATACATTTTTCTATTTGCTTTTAAAAATATTTTGAGCTTATTTTCACTTCTAAAATTGTTCTCAATGCATTCACTATTTTTATTCCAATATTAACATAGTCCATGTTCCAGTTCCCTCCTTACTTTACCCTATTTATGTAATTGAAAATTGCCCTCCTACCAAAATAACGTTTTTCCCTTTTGCTCCAACTAAACTTTTCTTCTTAAAACTACCACTGGCTTTTCATTGTCCTTCAGATTCCATTTTTTTCATCTTTGCCTTCAATTTTAGTCATCATTATTCCAGTCTCTCTTCACAGCTCCAACATTCAATCGTTCTCTCTATTTTACTCAAGCACCTGTCTCCTGTGCAGTCTACCTTTTTTTTATATACGTGTAAGAAGTGTGCTACGTAGCTATCTATCTCTGTACTCATTTATCATGTATTTTTAATAAAAGAATCAATGGATTATATACTCCACAAATTATTGCACTTAATTCTCGCCCAAGGGGATGTCAGCAGGCAATACAAAGAGCCTCACCTTTTAGTCAGGGCTGCAGAGGTGCCACTGACATTGTGGGTTTATTTCCTGGAAGTGAGTGACTACATATGTTAAGTTGGAGTCTGTATCAGCGTGTTGATATCTAAGTCACTATGTAAGGCAGCAACTTCCATTTTCAGACATACCTTTCTAGCTGTTTTCTCTCTGCCATACTAGGTGCACAGGAATAGTCCTAAGCTAAGGATGACAATGGTGAAAATGATTAAAACGATTATATAAGTGGGCATTTGAAAATTCTCTTACCTAGGTTTTAATTCAGAATTATGATTAACTCATTGCTCAGGAAATGTCTCTAACTTCAACTGGATCTCTAATGCATAGTAAAATATGTATCGTTATATCAATATTTTTAAGTACATTAGATACTGATTTCTCTTTCACATGAAAGAAATCCAGAGTACAGATTACAGACCTGGTATGGCAGCTGCATAGTGACCTCAGAGACACCACCTCCTTCTAGCTTTCCATTCTATTATCCTTGTGTTATGTTCCTTAGACCCAGAACTCTCACCATAATGTCCATGTTTCAGAAAGGAAGAAGGGAAAGGGCAAAGGGCCAAGGACCAAAAGAGTGCTTGCCAGCCGAACCAGCTCCCTGGAAGGAAACTGCCTGGAAGGCCTATCCAGGAATTCCTAGACCTCATTGGCCAGACCAGTGCCACATAACCACGCCTAGGAGCAAGGAAGGGAGAAGAACTCAGTTTTCTTTTAAGCTGGGCACATTGCTCTATCCTGAATAAAAGTAATTTTATGCCGTAAAAAGGAATGAGGTACTGATAAATGCTAAAAAATGGATGAACCTCATAAATATTATGCTAAGTGAAAGCCAGACACAAAAAGTCACATATTTTATGAATTCATTTATATTAAATATCAAGAGCTGCTAAATCTATAGAGACAGAATGCAGATTGGCAGTTGTCAGGAGCTGGCAAGAGGGAGACACAGGGAGCAACTGCTTAATGGGTACGGGGTTTCTTCTGGAAATGCTTGAAAATGTTTTGGAATTAGATAGAGGTGGTGGTTGCACAACACTGTGAATGTGCTAAATGACACTGAATTGTTCACTTTCAAATGGTTAATTTTATGTTATATGAATTTCACCTCAATAAAATAAATAAGTGGAATTTTTAAAAAGCTTTTGTTAGTAAGGAAGAAAGGAAAGAAGAATGTCGGGCAGGCAACCATTAGTCTCTAGCATTGCCTCCATTTTTTTCAGTTGGCACATATTTATTTAGCACCTACTATGTGACACATAATGGACAAAGCTACAGTGTTGAAAGTGATGGACAAGTTCCCGATCTTAGAGTGGGCCTAGAAACATCTAATGAGAAAAACATCAAAAAATCCCAATGGAGGACATCCTACAAAATACCTGATCAGCACTCCTCGAAACTGTCAAGGTCATGAAAATCACAGAAAATCTGATAAACTGTCACAACCAAGAAGAGCCTGAAACATGATGATTAAATATAAATATATAATATTTATAAATCTAAATGTAAATATAAAATATAGTATCCTGGATGGGATCCTGAAACAGAAAAAGGACATTAGGGAAAGACCGAGGAAATCTGAATAAAGTATTGACTTTAGTTAATAATAATACATCAGCATTGGCTTGTTAATCGTGACAAATGTACCATACCAATATAAGTAGTTAATAGTAGGGGCAACTTGATGTAGGGTATACAGGAACTTTCTGAACTAACTTCGTAATAATTCTGCATATCTAAAGCAGCTATAAAATAAAAAGCTTATTTTTATAAAAAGGGCATGGATGGTATTTCTCCAGATTTTATACCCTTTTCCTACTCTTGAATTCCCTTTTCTGAATCTTAAAGTAGTTTTGTCAAAGGGTAAGTTACAATGATACATCTAATATACATTGAATGTCTACTATGGGCTAAGTACTAGATTAGGTTCTTCTTGATGTAATATATCATTTAGTCTTCATCACAATCTTTTATATTATCCCAAGTTAACAGGGAGTGAATGGAAACACAGAAAGGTTATGTAACTTGGCTGAGAGCACATAGCCAAAATGACAAGGAGTCAAAATGATCTGCCTCCTTTAAATTTCCACTCTGCTAAGTTGCCTCTCATAAAAGACTGGTCCAATTTTCTTCACAGGGTCATTACCACAGTGAGATGCGATATTTAAGTGTTTGTGTGTGCGCACGCGCATGCGCAGCTATGTTTGCATTTGCTCAGTGTATGCTTCGGAGAACTCATCGCTATTCTCAGTCCATGTGGCTCAGGTGGGCTAATCCTATCCCTGGTCTTGGGGTTGGGCAGATGACCCAAGACTGGCTAATCAGAGTACTACATTTCCTCGGCAAGTAGGGTTGGTTCAGGCATGGACAAGTGATCAAAGCATGCAACTGAAGCCAGACCAAACAAAACCCTAGAGCTTTCTCAAGTAGGGGGCACCAGGGAACATATAAGCCTGAGGCTGTCAAGGGCCATTTTAGTCACCAGAAAGATAAAGCTTGACTGAGAATGAAGCCAACCCAGGGACAAAGGAGAAATAGCAGTTAAGAAATGGAGAAACAGAGATAGGGACAAGGACAGGGCGAAGAGATGGAGGAAGAGGAACCAAGTACTGATAATATCAGTTGAGCTTCTGGATTCAGCTATATTTGTAGATGTGACCGTGACAATTCTACCACTGGAGTGTTCACTTACTGAGTTAATATACCTCTTTTGAACTATTTTGACTTATATTGCTGTCACTAGCCCCTCAGAGAGTTGTAACACAGAAGATGTGGATGAAAAAGCAATATTTTTAATAATAACACAAGCTCTTCTTTTAAGCAAATTGTTGTCTAAAATTAAAAGCAAATATTTAACAACCTAGCTAAGCAAACTTTTAATAATATCTACAGAACCTTCCTGGAAATGTAAAGAATCAAAACGCATAATTTAACACTTTTAGACTCATTATAAATATAGCATTGCCTGTTCAAATGCATTTGGCTCAGATATATATATGTGCTATTTCCCGTATAATACGAAAAGTAAACATCTCCTAAAGAATTTAAATTCATATGCCTCCCAGGCACTTTATAGTTAACTCAGCCAACAATTTATTCACTTGCTCAATGAGTCATTTATTCAAGCCTTTAAGAATAGAAATCATGCTAATTGTTGAAGCCAAATAAAATTATTAAGATATGACCTCCCTATCCCGAGGGAGCTCAATCCAGAGAAAATGGTTTATCAAGAAATTAAAAAAAAATAATTTTAATGTAATGTGAAAAAATTATAATAATTAATACCTGTGAATTATTTTCTGTTTGTCAGGTACTGTTTTAGGCTCTTCGTGTGTAGCATCTTATTTAATCCTCAAAAAAAATCCTATGATAAATATATCATTATTACAACTCCCATTTTTCAGATGAGGACTTTGAGGTTAACTGAGGTTAGGGTACTTTCCCAAGGTCACACACACAATGAGCATGAATTTGAGGGTCATGAACTGCAAGGCCTCTCCTTTAGCCAGTACTATATTCCCTTACTGCTATTGATTTTGATTTCAAAGTTGAGGATACTAATCTTTTTTCTACTTTAAATGAGAAAGTCATTTTATAAATATATGCTCTTTTATCCCCTTGACAATGCTTTAGGATGAAATATTCCATAGCTTAAAATGTAGGACTGGCAAGGTTCAATTGAATTTTAAACTTCAAAAACTATACTAGTCTATATTCTGATAGAAATAATAAAAATGTATATAATTATTTATACATATATTATTTTAAACCTAGGCAAATATTCTCAGTTATTTTTTAAGGTAATGCAGTAAGATTTCCAAAACCTATTTTATAATAAAAGTGTATGCTTGTAGTTAGCTTTTTATACTTGGAACTGTATATATTCTCATGCTTATCTTTCATTTTCTTTTCCTTCTTCTTCTTCTCCCCAAAACCCCCAGTTCGTAGTTGTATATTTTAGTTGTGAATTGTGCATATCTTTCTGACAAAATAAGACAAAGTTATTCACAGATAAAGTCAGAAAGCAGAATGATATAGGTGTACATATTTTTAATACAGGTAATTGGCTCTGGAGGTCAGCTTTATGAAAAAAGAATAACAGATATAATTCAGATATATTTTCACAAACAGACAAAAAGTCTATAGCTATCACATACTTTTGGAACTATTTTACACACGCATGTGTGTCTTTAAATACAAGAGAATCAAGGATACATACTTTAAAAATTATATACCCTTTCCAATAGCTGGCATTTTTACAAAAGTTAAAACACCACTTACATTTTTCTAACAAACTTAACATCTATAATTTAAATACACTTTCAAATATAGGGGGAAAATAGCTGTCACAAGTCCTCGCTCTTTGTTCTGTAAAAGGTACAAGGAGTCAACTAGACCTCAAGCCAAATCCATCAGTTTAGAATAATACATAAAATCAAGCATTCTGTTTGGCTTGATTTCCTCTGCTAAGCCATGCTCTTGCCACACTTCAGACTTGGAACCTCCAGATCAACAATAGAAGAGTTTTGTTTTGTTTTGTTTTGTTTTTTGGTGAGGAAGATTGTTGCTGAGCTAACATCTAAGCCAATCTTCCTCTATTTTGTATGTGGGATGCTGCCACAGCACGGCTTGATGAGTGATGTGTAGGTCTGTGCCCAGGATACAAACCAGTGAACCCTGGGCTGCTGAAGTGGGCACATGAACTTAACCATTATGGCTCTGGGCTGGTTCTGATATTTTTGTTTTAAGCCAGCAAGTTTGTGGTAGTTCATTACAGCAGCCTCAGGAAAATAATAGAGTAATATTATAGCTCAATTTATTTTGTAAAGTTACCTAATAGCTAAAATAAAGCATTACATAATTTCATTCATTCTATATTAACTGAGCGCTTTTATAAGCCAGGTTTATCCTTTAAATCTATGTGGATATTTTTGTGATTGTGTGCTCTGAGAAATTCTCAATTGCATCTCCTGCTTCTAAAGACGTTAGAATGGTATCCTGAAAAATAACTTGTGACATTTCATGCTGTTTGGTTTATTTTTTTTTCATTTGTTTGTTCTACTAATGGTTTAGTATAGATCTTAATGATAACATTCACAGTAATAATAATAGTTAACTTATTGCACACCAAACCACAAATCAAGTATTGTATTAATTCCTTTACATATGTGATCTTTTATGATTGTGATAATATCCCTATGAGGTAGGTCCTATTATCCTCAGTTTACAGGGGATAAAGTTAAAACTTCAGGAAGTCAAGTCACTTTTCTAAAGTCATAAATCTAATAACCTTGATTTTCTGATTTCAAAGCCTGTGCCACACTTAATCACTAAGACAAATAACCTCTTTTGATATTACATTTCAAAAATAACACCCACATTTTTATGGACAAAAAACGAATATATATGAAACAAGATGTTAAAATTGAAGTTGGAACTAGGCATGAAGTTACAACAGATGTGAAATACTAGTGTGAGTTACAAATAACTAAATAGAGATTTTCAAAGGAAATGGGTAAGCATCTGTTCCTCACTCTTGAACTCTTTGCTGGCTTTCAGATTATAAACGGTTCACAAAAGCACAGAGATAGGATTTTGTGCAGATACTTCCTTGGAAAGAGCCGTTGTCTGCCTCCTCACGGAAGAACTGGGGTTCTCACCTATCATCTCCAGCCAAGTGAAGGGGTCTTCCATGGGAGTCCTTCAAAATCTATGGGGTTCTATGCAGTTGGGAGACATGGAAGAATGAAATTCACTTCGCACTTAACAGAGGTAAAGCAGCTGCCACAGCACGATAGATGGGACTGTTTCAAAACTTTGGGGGCAAAGGTTAGGTGAGTGTTTTTCTACGCATTGGGTGTCTATAAGACCCCTTTGCCCAGAACTGTCCCATTTTATGTCAGTTGTTCTATTGTAATTATTAATAGTGTGCCCTTCCACTTGCAAAATATCTCAGTTTGGATGATAAATCGTAAGGTCAGCCTATTGCTGGAATACACAGAAAACGAGCCAACATGGGATTGACGTGGGCTCTGTCCAGCGGCCATCTACAGGAGTAGAGTAACCTCAGCAGCAAGAACCTGGAGGTGAAGCCTAGATTTTTAGGAGAGAAGGAGAGACCACTCTTCTTCATAGAATAGAGATGGAGCTACCTGGGTCAAGGAAACTGCAGGAGATAGGGAAGTATAGAGAGAGAGAGGGAGGATGAGGAGAGTGAGGGGGAGGGGGAAAGGCAGGGTGAGGGGGAGAGGCAGGGGGAAGGAAGAGGGAAATGGAGGGAGAGGGAGGAGAGAAAAGGGCGGAATACATGTTTAAATAGCCATTAGGCCCAGAAAGCTCTTTCTAGCAACTTTTTCTGCCCCTCTCCTGCTCTGACCCTGGAAAAGCCAGAATGGGTTGGAAAGCTGTGGGCAGGGGAGCGGAATGCCAAGGAAGAGAAGTAATGATGTCTGTCTGCCTGTCCTCTTTGCTGTAATCTTCCTGTCTGGAGTAGGCCTAAGCTGGGGGAGTGGACACAATTTAACACTTAATCAAGCTCAGAGGTTTGAATGCTACCTTGGACTAGATATTCTATGCTTAGACACTTATGTGTTAAAGTGGTCATAGGGGTCTCTATGAATTAAATGTGGGCAGATAAAAGATCACCTCCACTAAATAAACCTTAAAGAATGGCATTTGAGTATGTTCCAGATGGTGCTTGTTCAAAATCTTGATTACATATACATTTTTAAAACAGCATCATTGAGATATAATTCATATATAATACACCCAGTTCAAGTGTTCAATTCAATGGTCTTTAGATATTCACAGAGTTCTGCAACCATCACCACAAAGTAACTTTGAAATATTACATCCCTCTAAAAGCAACCCCAGACCCATTAGCAGCCCCTCTCCCAGCCCTCCTCCCCCATTGTAGAGTCATTTATTCAAAAAAGTAAGGAACAAATGGTATTACCTGGCTAAAAGTTTAATTTAATTTATAAATTAGAAAGAAGAGAAAACTGCCCAAGGTCAAAGAGTGAATAAATTAAACTAGCTGAAAAGAATTAGGTGGGGGGAAACTGGAAGTTAAAAGATATATTAAGGATATATATTTTGCAGATGCAGTGTCAGTGTAGTCATGATATTAATTTAAGAATTGGAGGTCATTTGATCTCTGTCATGGACAATAAACAATATAAATCAACTTTCATTTTTTTGTTTGCTTTTTTCATTTCATAGAATACAAGGGAAGAGAAACTTTCAGAAAATGATATATATAGCAGTCATTCTCAACCCTGGCTACATATTAAAATCACCAAGAGAGTTTGTAAAAATACCAACATCCTAGTACCCAGGATAATTAAATCCGAATATTAGAGATTCTAATTTGGAAACAGCATTTAACCACTGCTATAGAGTAGACTAATTCTCATGAGGATCATGGGTATTGAAACTGTTCAGGTTTGGGAGGCAAGTGTAAAAGACAGCAGGCTTAGATTATATACATTACCTTCTTCTTTTTCTGGAGAAATATTGTGTAAAATAATGGGAGTGTGTTGCCCATGTGGAAATATGGAAGCAGAAAAATATTTCAAACAATTGCTATACAGGAAAGAGCATAAATTCTCAAGTTCTGTGAAGCTGGTACAGGTTCCAGCCCAAATATGGGAATGAGAAGTCACATAAATTCAATGAGCCTTGAAGTTTCAACTGGGCATTGGAAATAATAATAGTCTACTTATGTGCAGGGTCATTGCAAGAATAAGAAAAACTGTTTGTAATGTTACCACTACCAAGGTATAACAAATGGTGCCTATGCTACTCTTCAGATAAGTCACTGCAAATACTTAAAACATAAATTAAATAACTTTTTCTTTAGGATGTTCATTTAATGAGTGAGGTCTATGACCCTTTCGAACAAAGCATTCTCAATAATACTAATATTTTCAAGTATTATTAAAAGTACATTTACAAGGTAAACATAGATGTAAGTAGAAAAGTGTACCAACGTACAAGATATGTTATATAATCTTCTATGCTGCAAGTAGGGTGGCTGCTAAGTACTCTGCCTCTATTTGGTGTAAGTTCAAACGCAACAACAGACTTTCTCTTTGGACAAAACTTGACAGAGTCTTTGGAAAGGCATACAAATGAACTGGAGAGATAGTATCCTTGACTAGATCTAAGGTCATAAATATGTCTTTACATACAAACCAATTCATCATAAATAAGACAAGAAAATGCAGGACCCTTTGTTCAAAGACAAGTGTCAATGAATTAACAAAATGCTTTGAATGAAATCAAGTGTTAACTTTCTCCTATCTTAACTCCCACAACATAAAAGAGAAAGAATAGCTTTGGTGTTTCTATATAGCTACATATATAAGGTTTTCAAAGAAATACCAGTATTCTTATATAAAAATACGTAGACAGATAGGTATTTAACTAACCAAGAACACAACAAAAGGAATGGTTCCTTGTGAAATCTATCAAGCAACTGAAATGGTGTCTGATTTTACATGGTGTCTGATTTTTAAAATTTTCAAGTGAGTAGCGAGAATATAGATGGTGAAATAAAATAATAAAGTTCAGAATTCAAAACAAGTATGAGAAAAGGATAGTGGCAATTATTGCCAATTAATTTTAAAGAACTGCATAATGAAGAATGCAGAGTGTGAACAAATGAAAATGTGAAAAACTTCATCTGTCCTCTGGAATTATATTCCTGGGTGACCTTTGACAGCTTTATCAATTTAAAAAAATGTTTATCTAGTGCTGATTCTGTGACAGATCCCATGCTAAGAGCTGTGAATACAAACACGATTAATAAATGCATATTCTCCTGGAAAGGATCAGCTGGGTGACTGAGATGCATCTTCATACTTTATTCTTTTTAATTGTCTGCGTCAAACTATTTGAGGGATATGCATGGTGACTATAATATCAATGAATTAATCTAAATATCTGTCAAAGTGGAGGAATTTCTGATGCTATGTTAAAAAGAGAAAAGAGAACCAAGAATAATTAAGAGATATCTCACACAGAGCTAAATATAAAAATGTTAAAACCAATAGCAGCTGTTTTTTTTAATTACAAGAAATTAAATCTTTTCATAAATTAAAAAAATGTAAATAGCTTGGTCCTTATTAGCAAATTTCGCAGACTTAAAGTATCACTGAATAATAACAATATAAAACTAACTGCATATTATATGAGCCACATGTGCCTAAAGCAGCATCGTGGAATTTTTCATGTGATTGTATAAGAACTTATGAGGAAATAAACTAATTTTATAGATATGTTAAAATGTCCGACATGCTTCAAAATCCAAAAATGATATCCTTTTGTACCTGAGTGTATGTGTGTCATGTTCAGTTATGTGAAACTGCTGGTGTAGCAGACCAGAAAAGAAATAAAGAATATTTGAAACAGGGTATGGTGCTAGGAATGAAAGTGAGGAGACAGAACAAAAGAAAATACTTGGTTGGCAAAATGTGCAAGGCTTGGTGACTGACTGAATGGGAAAGCGAGGATGTAGGAGAACCAGAATGCCTTCCTTGTTTCTAACATAGGTCGCCCTAAAGATAGTGTGCCAAGAAAAGAGGGGGAGAGACTGGCTCAGTATGAGTTTGGACATAATGAGTTCAGTGTGCCTGTGGAACCACAGTATAGAAATATCAGATGGAGAAGCAAAGGGTGGGAGAAGGCATGGGGACACCAAGAGGGTGTGCAGAGTGAGAAGAGCAAAGGAACTGGATGGAAGCACGGCAGCATGTATATCAAAAATGCGACTGGAGGAAGAGGAGCTCATGGAGAACACAGACAAAGTATTCACAGAGGAATAAGAACAGAGGATGGTGTCACAGGAAGCAAGTGCTGTAAGGCTTTCTAAAACAGAGTAATCAACAGTGTCAAGTGCAGAAGAGAGACCTGGTGAAGAATGACTAGCACATATTCACTAGATTTACCAATATAAAAGTCAACATTCATTATAAAAATAATAGTTTTTGCATAGTGAAGGATAAAGACTGGACTGCAGTGGATTAGGAGGAAATGGGAGATTAAGTCATGGAGATAGAGAACTGAGATTACTCCCTTGAGAACTTTGGCTCAGGAAAGGAGAAGAGAAATGAAATGGCACTTCCATGATAGAGAGGAAAGATAAAGATGACCATAGAGTTGAAAATGAAAATAGATAAAATGGGGCCAGCCCAGTTGCGTAGTGGTTAACTTCGCGTGCTCCACTTCAGCAGCCCGGGGTTTGCCAGTTCAGATTCTGGGTGTGGACCTATACATCGCATATCAAGCCATGCTGTGGCACGTGTCCCACATACAAACTAGAGGAAGATGGGCACAGATGTTAGCTCAGGGCCAGTCTTCCTCATCAAAAAGAGGAGGATTGGCAGCAGCTGTTAGCTCAGGGCTAATCTTCCTCAAAAAAAAAAAAAAAATAGAATCAAGGACACAGGTTAAATAATTATCTCTCAAATGGAAGATGAGACCCTCATCCTTGAGACAGGAAAAAAGCATAAGGTTGGTTGTGGTCATGAATACATTTACGATTAGAATATCTGGAAGGCAAGAGCATTCATAGCTCATGGTCCCAAATGTTTAAAAATTGTTCAAGTGGGATATGGGCTAAGGAGAGAGGAGGGAGAAGAAGGGTCAAATAGGGGGCTTGAGGAAAATAGTCCAGTTTTGGAAGTGCCCTTCAGGTGAATATTAAAGAGAGCTGAGTTTAACAAGTGAAAAATTGGTGAATAGCTCTTACCACTGCATAAGGCTACAATTAATAAACACAGCAAGAGAAAGCAACTCCATGAACTTCGCTTCTGTTATTTTTTTCCTATTATGAAGACTCATTATTGAGTTTAATTTATTTTATTTCATAGTGTAATTGGAAAAATAAAGGTTTTGTTTGCAAGGAAGGATTTTATTATGAGATTTAAGTTTTTCAACAGGGAATTTTGTTCAGAAAACAATTTTTAGAGGCCAGAACATTAATAAGAAAGCCTTATTTAACAATAAATGCTTAAAATTGATTTGTATTGTTTATATTTTGATTTATGCCTCTGCTTATATTTGCGCCTTCTAATTGTAGGCAACGATCTGCCCTATAATTGACATAATACCTTTCCATGACCCTCCGCGAAAAGTGCACATAGAACAGTTGCCTAATAAAATGCAGAGTGACATCCTATAGGATTCTGGGTTATTAAATCAAGCGCAAATTTAAAGAATTATTGTCTGGATTTATTACTCTTTCCAAAAGTTGAAAAGTGATATAATCTAACCTCCCTTTAAGAAATAAATCTTTTTGATAATTCTAAATTATGTGAGCTAAAAGAAAATATCACTGCATGATTACACATACACACACACACATTCTATACACTCATATATTTTGATATTTTTCAAAAATATAAAAAGTAGTAATTATAATAAATTAAAGCTACTCCTGTATCTGTGTTTACAAATAGTCACCAGTGGACTTCACTGTAACAGGCTCATTTACTTAAAGGTGTGTTTCCTTTTAGCAACTGTAAATTCTTTCAAAGTGATGTTAGCACTCTAGCAAGAGGTGAGCTCCTTAATGGACCACAGGGAACAACATGTAACCTATCTCAAAATACTTGTATCAGACTCTCAAACCACTTCTAGAAGAATTCTCTTCTTTTCTCTGGGCAGAGCATTCTCTCTGTATTCTCTTTTGTATTTAGAAATAGAATGTATTTTGTGCCAGTGACAGCACATATAGGTCAAAGGGATGCAGACGATCCTGATCTTGGTCTTTTATCACTCTCCTTAGTTCTCCATGTTCCGAATATAATCAAAGCCTCTCAGAAATCCTCATCTTTCACATTAAGTTATTTGGAAACCTTAGAAACTTGCTACTTTAAACTAATATTTGAGAAGAGTGATCATGCATAAGGCCAATATCATTGCATTTGCAGAGATTATATAGTTTTCGTCCTAAAAAACACATTGAACTCCATTTTTTACAAGAATATGAATTTGTCTAAAATTATTGTAGTAAGCAATAATAATATTAATGGTAATGATGATGATGAGTTTCGCAACATAAAATAGATCATAGCAATTTACTGTCTCCATGACTATGAGGCCTTAACCATGCTCAAATCTTTTTTTTTTTATGAGGAAGATTATCCCTGAGCTAACATCTGCTGCCAATCCTCCTCCTCTTTTTGCTGAGGAAGACTGGCCCTGAGCTAAAATCATGCCCATCTTCCTCTACTTTATATGTGAGACGTCTGCCACAGCATGGCTTGACAAGCGGTGCATACGTCTGCACCTGGGATCCGAACCAGCCAACCCCAGGCGACCAAAGCAGAATGTGCAAACTTAACTGCTAGTGCCACCAGGCCAGCCCCTTAAATCTATTTTTCAATCTGAAACTTAAGCAAAGAACATCATTGTCATTCTCATAATGCTATTGTGGATTATATTTTGGTCAAGATTCTTTTATGTGATTTCTTGTATAAAGTAAAGTAAATTAAAGGATCAAGGTCTTTACAATATTCTCTTTATTTTTTCCCAGAAATGCATCTTTTTTTCTATTTGGACAAGAATATAATTAAGATAGAGAGCAGTCACCCAGAATTTATTCGTTGGTTTTGTATGTCTAGAAAAATTTAATAAAAGTCATCTATTCTTTCCTCATAAAAAATTACCTACGCAGGGGCTGGTCTGGGGGTTTTGTGCTTAAGTTTATGTACTTGGCTTTGGTGGCCCAGGATTCAAGGCTTCAGATCCCAGATGTGGACCTACACACCACTCATCAAGCCATGCTGTGGTGGTGTCCCACATACAAAATAGAGGAAGATTGGCACAGATGTTACCTCAGGGACAATATTCCTCAATAAAATATTTATATATGCACATAAAATAAAATTTGCATCCAATTTCAGGACATTTAGATAACCTCTGAATTCCCTCTGGGACTTTGAATATAGGTTCAAGGTTCTTAACTTTAACACAGCTTAAGATCCGTTGATTTAAGGTATTCAAAATAAACACATTTATTTATGTCCTGTGTCAATATGGCTCTGTACTCAACACCAAAAGAAACAACAAAAAACCTACCTATTCCTTTCTTCTGCACCCTCCCCCCTGCCAAACTCATCCCCCTGCTGTCCCCAGTCCTGGGGCTATATACATACATTTATTTCTCTTTACTGAAACTTCCCAGTGGAGGGATACTTTTATAAAACCACTTGCTGACTACTCCCTAGACAAATGCATCAGGAAATTAATGTTAAATTGATTAAAATTAAAAATCTCATGAACTTTGTGAGACCCATTAAAATCAGTAATAAAATAAGAATGTTTTCATTAGCCTGTTCCTTCATCAGAAGCCAGAGAATGAGATAGCATCAAAATGGCATTCATACCAACTTTATAATGCCATAAATGGGAACACCCATTGACCTTTATGTGGAAGTCTTTAGTTTGTTGTTTTTAAGTACCTCACACATTATCAATAAGAAGCATACTTACCAAAAAAATAAAAGGGGCAACATTCACAAAACTAATATTTAAATATATATTTTGGAAAATGCAACAAAGTATTTTATTATCACTTAAAAGTTGATACTTGTTCTTTTCATTTGCCTTAAAAGACGACAAAAATTCTAAGAAGGGATTAATCTAAAAACAATGGAGTTATCAAAATAATTGTTGCTCCATAAAGATGAATATTTCCCTAAAAATATTTTTGAAACTGGGAAAAATCTTGAACATGTTTTACTGGCTCTTTGAAAGTTTCATCTTTGCATATTTTGCCACCAAATTTAGAAAAAGTGAGCAGCATAACATTATCACTTATGGTATCACAGTTATTCCTGTCATATTATGATTAGCCCTGATTGAAATGACATTTCCAACATGTACCAAATTTGTGAAAATGGTAATTACATTCTGCATTTACATAAGGTTATTCTTTTAGCTTGCCAATTGGTTATACAAGTTTCATAGGCATCTTTCTGTGAAATAAAACAAACATTGAACTCTACGCATGCTTAGATCATGTTATTATTTTGTAAGAATTCCCTCTTACTTTATGCCCACCAATAATTATTAGAGATATACTAATTTACTATATTTTAATATAATATTTTAGTATACTATTTATACTAATAGAAACAAAGGAAAAATATGCCATCAAATTCATGTGCAGCAGCTTTGTATTAAAATGTTTTGCTTCTTTCCAAATAATGCACAACATGCAGGAGTCTTGGTTCTTTAATCCTATATTGTGGTGTGCTTTCCCATATTAGTGGGATATCTATATGGTTCAAATTAGTTAAGTAATCCCTTCCTGATAATATTCAGCTACAAAGAAAATCTCTCTTGGGACATAACAGTCCACATTCTCAAAAGAAACCCAAAATTCCTTGTGGTGCTTATATGCTATATATATGTATCTATATGTGTATGTATCTATACATATATGTATGTATCTATATGTGTATGTATCTATACATATATATACAGGTTATACGTACATATATGTATCTATACATATATATACAGGTTATATGTTTCTATACAAATTATGAATTAAAGTTCAGATATTTACTGAACAATTTCTATGCATCAAGCACAGAGCTAGGTTAACAAGACTTAGTCTGAGTATCAGCACTATCTCACATAGCTGGTTGCTAGTTCACTTACTCTGAGCCTCATTTTCTCATTATTTAAATGGAGATAATAATAATATTACTTCCTGAGTTTGTTGTCTCAAATAAGAGGCTGCATGTCAAAGGGTTTTGTTAAGAGTATTGTGCATATTATTGTTACCTCACAGGATTATTGGGGGACTAAAAGGGGAAAGTATATGAGGAATACATTGAAAAAATCTTTAAAATATCATGCAAATGAAACGTGGTATCTTTATTATCAAATAAATTCACCTATGCACACACACAGGCACACAAATGCAAATGCTACTAAGGTTGGAAGGCTTCTCTATTTTCTCAGAAGGCATTGTATTTAATGTACACTCATGTCCTCCTTTACTTAAATATTCAGTACTGATTCCTCAGGGAATGAAACAAATCAAAAAATATATAGCAGGGAATCAGAAGCATAAATTTTGGTAAATTTTATGAAGTTCCTTAAGGTTTTTCTTTCTGATTCAAACAGCTGTCACAGCTACAAACAATTTTATCCTTCTATCATGCATCAGTAGATGTTATCCTAAACAAGCCATTATGTATAAAAATATTTCCCAACAAATAATTATCTATGAATAATATTCTTCAAAATAAAATAAGAAAATGACAGTATTCATGAACTAAGTACCTCTGATGAACATTTTAAAAGCCAAATGTGGTTAATTTCTTAAATGAATTACGAGAAAACATTGGTCCCCAGACCTCTGAGGGATAAAAAAATACAAACTTGTTTTCACCGTCATGCTAACCACTGCTGTCTTTGACAGCCATTTTGCATATTTTCTAGCATTTTTCTTGACATCAGTAAAAAGCTGGCAGCCATGTTATCTTTTGTCGAAACTTGGAATCAGGGTTTCAGCATTTGTGACGCAATATTCCAAAACGTTTGGGGAGGATCTAGGACTTCTAGAATTATGATTTAGTCCCATGGAAAACAGGGTCATTGATCCTGCTTAGTTATTATTCTTACTTTATAATTCAATATCACAAATAAAAATACATATGCTTCCGCTTTCTGTCTGCCTTTAATTTTCATTTTTCCTAATATACCCCAGGACCTTTGGCCACAGGGCAGGAGGGAACTTTTGCTGACCTTGAGGCCATCTAGGAAATTGAGCATATTTGACTTTCTTCATGTTCATCAGAGATAGTTCATGAATACTATCATTTTCTGTGGCTGTGGGATGTTTACCATAGCATATTTCTCAATTCAAAAATAAAATAAGATCTACTCTAGCAAAAAATCAACACTTAGAGGAGTAGAAGAAATATTTTGGAACTGAGAAGGCAGTCAGAGAATGGCCTGAAGGGCACTGGGGTTATCCACAAAGGAGGAGAGAAAGCAGGCTGTTCAAGATTTTAGAAAGAGAAGTGAGGGACTACACAGTTGTGCCTGGGGCTGGAGCAAAGTAATGCCTGGGGAAACAGCCATGATTTATTTGGAAGCTGCTTACACTCAACTTCTTCAAATTTGTTATCTTTGCCTCCATCCCCATATCTGCCACTCCTGCCCCTACAACTATAATCCTTGGATTTTTCCTTGACTGAGTTCTCTCTCTCTCCCCTTTATCTTAACACCTTAGTTTATCCCAACATTTAGTTCTTTCTTTTGAGTGCATCTCCCCTACCTCAGCATTAAGCTCTGCCTCCAATATCACTGGGAAAATATACAGTGTCTCTTTCCTTTTCTTCTTTGAAACCAAGCTCCTGAAAAGCAGGAATGACTGAAAATTCACTGTCCAAATTCATCCTCTTTCTGCTGTTAGAATATCTCTTAAAATAGGTTATCATGGGATGGCTCAGCTAGCAAACCTCTCCTGACTTCTTGTTTCCAGAATTATGCATGTGGACCTTAAGGTTATTGCTTCAATGACTCATATTGGGCTTCTGACTATTGGTCTTGGGTTGTGACTCCTCTGCAGGCAGTTGGGTGTCCTGCCTTTACGTTAGAATCGCTAGGGGAGCTTTAAACAAACAAGCAAAACACAAAAGCAATTAAAAATGTAGATTCCCAGGCTCCATCCCAGATCAATGAAATCAGAATCTCTGGGAGGTTTGAGCAGGACCTGGACAACTATAAAAGTCTTTCCATGTGACTCTAGTGTACAAAAATATTTGATAGCCACTAGACCATGTAAGACAGAAGCCCAATTCCTTACCTTGATATGAAAAACCTTTGACCTTCTGGTTGGAATTAACTTACGTTTATTGAAAATACTGATTATTCTTATTAAATACTGTTATTATTTATTTTATTGTTCTTACCTAGAATCATCTCCTGCTGGTCTATCTTGACCTTTATGTGGAATCTCAGTCATTTATCCTCAGTCTGGAACCCAACATGGAAATTAACAGCTCATAGCCTTTGCATATCCTTTTCCCTTAGCCCGGAATGATCTTCTGACCCTAGGCTGTCTCATGGATTACTGCTCATCCTTCAAGGCCCAGGTCAAACATCAACTTCACTAAGATAGGTTTTTCACATTTTTCTAAATCTCCTGGGCTGCCTTGGCATGTCATTCCTATTTTTCCCAGACACTCTCTGTGTCACAGGGTAACATGTCTTTAGAGTACAAGTTATGCGAGTGCATGGCCCTTTCATTTCTACACCCCTAATGTACCCAAAGCACATATCATATAGTATTTTGGTAAATGTTTTAGAATGAGTGGATGAAAGTATGAATTGCTACATTAGGAACAGTTGGTGAAAAAAGAAGACATTTTACAGTCGTTGTACTTTTACTAAGTGATAGGCATCCTATGAAGGACTTTACACACATTATTCCATTGGTTCTCAAAATAACCACAAGAAAAAGTACTTCTTGGATCCCCATTTTACAGCTAAGAAAACTCAGAGGTTGTCACTTAGGTAGTTTAATTTTCAAGACCCCTACATCAGTAAAACTTTACTCTTTGTTCCACGACATCTTTTCCCAGGAACTAATGCTGCAAACTAATATATAGCTTCATTGGTGGCTTCAGAAAATTCCTGAAAATAGACTTATCTGAGCTATGTAAGGGTCAACTAGCTCTGTCTCAAACAATAAGTTGTTTATCTGGGGGAAAAAGCCCCCTTTTTTTGACAATGGATTGTTCAACTAGATCAACCCTCTCACTTACCAACAGCTCTTTACTCAACAAGACTTACTCCAGAAGCCTGGACTCACTGGGTCCACCAATCCTTGTCTACTATATCTTGAATTTTGCCCAATTTCAATCTGATCTCTCCATTCAAAGACTTGCTTTAATCTACTTGAACCCAGATTGCCCAAAACACTTCTGAGAATCTGCTAAGACCCTGTCAAGGTGTTGGCCTCCTTTACTGCACTAAGTAATAGATTCAGCTTTGCTTGATCAATGTGCTATACTTGTAGTTATTTTGGGATGTTGACACTAATTAATGGTACTCACTTCCAGAGTCATAAATGAATCTTTTGCTAGATCTGGGCTTGTGATGACTATCCTACACTGTCTCTGTTAATAAAATAAAATTAGTTTTCCAAATTCCAATCAGTCTTACAGCACCTGTATTATAATATTTATAGAACTGTTTCCTAACACTTACACTTTTTAGGATAAAAGAGGGTCTCCAAGATTGTTTTAAGCATACATTGATAAGCGAGAAAATGAAGGTTTTGATATGGATGGATAAGCTTCATCCTTTGAAGCAAGAAAGTATGCGGGCTGAGGGCAGGGTTAGAGCAGTGCACTAGTGTTGCCAGGAATGGTGAATTCTTAGTAATATTTACCGGATTTGCTTTCCTTTTGTACATTTGCTGTGGTTTGTGTTGCTTCCCTAATCTTTTTTGGTGTGTTACATTTTTAGGCTTCGTGGACAGTGAACCGTTTCCTAAAATAATTGCTAACACTGATTGGGTGTTTACTGGGTGCTAGACACTGTTCTAGGATGTTTAGCTCTTAGGTTGGAGGAATAAACTTTGAGTAGATCTCACAGGGAATTTTAAACTACTCTAATGGCCACGGAACTTATCTTGAAAGAAACTGCAGAGTTTAATCTGGGGAGGTGATGTAATCAGATTTACACTTTAGAATATCCCTTACTTTGCTGAGCAGGGACTAGGAAAGAAAGGATGAAGGGAAATCAGTTGGAAGGTTGCTGAAATTGGGAAAAGACAGAGGATGTTGAGTGTGTGTCGGTGTATGTATGTTCATGCATGCGTGTCTGTTTTATTTAGGACTAAAAGATGAAAGTCCTGTCCCCCTCTTCAAAATCTTTAGGGTTATTTTGAGAACATTGTAGATTATACAGAAAAATTTAAACCTCTCTGTGGTTAATATTTGTATTATGGCTGTTAATCTCCTGAACGTGATCAGCAGTAATACTTGCAAAGTAAGAATGATCTGTTGCTCTGGTGTGTGCTGGAGTGTGAAGGGGGTGGACAAGGAGAGAGTATGGTTGGGGTGGCAGAAAGGAAGCAAAGAATGTTTAGTATATGTTATTCTCAAACCAACCTGTAAAAACTGGACTAATCTCTTTGACTTGAGAGTATAAGGAAGCAACCCACATAGCTCTGAGCTTAGATTGTGATACAAGGTCTTAGCTCGAATAAGACAGGTTAAGTGGTCAACTCTAGCAAGGGGAGTAAGAGAAATAAAAAATGAAAAAGGACCCTCTTTTTCACCAAAGTCGTACTTGTCCTCCAGTCTCCCTCTGGAAAGTTTCCCTGTGACACATCTGGATTATGTGCCCATCTCTGTATTCCCATAGCCCTCTGTTTCTTGGAACTTACAAGACTGCATGTAGTTATTACTTTACTAATCTGTCTCTCCTATGAGAAAGAGCTTAATCAATGAAGGAGACCATATCTCAACAGTGCCCAGTACATAGCTCAATAGATGTTAGTTGAGTTAATACATAAATGAACGAGCAAATCAAATAGTGTGTAATGTGTAAATGGCCCTAAACACCTTATTACCTTTTATTGTTGATTTAAAAAGGAGTGTGCCCTAATGTTTTACTCAGATATAAAAGTGGGCTTCCTTGGCCAACATCACACTGATACCAAAACCTGACAAGGACACCACGATAAAAGAGAACTACAGGCCAATATCACTGATGAACATAGATGCAAAAGTTCTAAACAAAATTTTGGCAACCAGAATTCAGCAATTCATCAAAAGGATCATACATCATGATCATGTGGGATTCATACCAGGGACACAGGGATGGTTCAACATCCTCAAATCAATCAACGTGATACACGACATCAACAAACTGAGGACTAAAAACCACATGATCATCTCAATAGATGCAGAGAAGGCATTTGACAAGATCCAACAGCCATTTATGATAAAAACTCTGAACAAAATGGGCATAGAAGGAAACTACCTCAACATAATAAAGGCCATATATGACAAACCCACAGCCAACAGCATACTCAATGGGCAAAAACTGAACGCCATCCCCCCGAAAACAGGAACGAGACAAGGATGCCCTTTATCACCACTCTTACTTAACATAGTACTGGAGGTCCTGGCCAAAGCAATCAGGCAAGAAAAAGGAATAAATGGAATCCAAATAGGGAGGGAAGAAGTGAAACTCTCGCTGTTTGCAGACGACATGATCTTATATATAGAAAACCCAAAAGAATCCATTGGAAAACTCTTAGAAGTAATCAACAACTACAGCAAAGTTGCAGGGTACAAAATCAATTTGCATAAATCAGTAGCATTTCTACACTCCAATAATGAACTAACAGAAAAAGAACTCAAGAACACAATACCATTCACAATCGCAACAAAAAGAATAAAATACTTTGGGGTAAATTTAACTAAGGAAGTGAAGGACCTATATAATGAAAATTACAAGGCCTTTCTGAGAGAATTGGATGACGACATAAGGAGATGGAAAGACATTCCATGTACATGGATTGGAAGAATAAACATAGTTAAAATGTCCGTTCTACCTAAAGCAATCTACAGATTCAACGCCATCCCAATCAGAATCCCAATGACATTCTTTACAGAATTAGAACAAAGAATCCTAAAATTCATATGGGGCAACAAAAGACCCCGGATTTCTAAAGCAATCCTGAGAAAAAAGAACAAAACGGGAGGCATCACAATCCCTGACTTCAAAACTTACTACAAAGCTACAGTAATCAAAACAGCACGGTACCGGTACAAAAACAGGTGCACAGATCAATGGAACAGAATTGAAAGCCCAGAAATAAAACCACACATCTATGGACAGCTTATCTTTGACAAAGGAGCTGAGGGCATACAATGGAGAAAAGAAAGTCTTTTCAACAAATGGTGCTGGGAAAACTGGAAAGCCACATGTAAAAGAATGAAAATTGACCATTCTTTTTCACCATTCACCAAAATAAACTCAAAATGGATCAAAGACCTAAAGGTGAGACCTGAAACCATAAGACTTCTGGAAGAAAACGTAGGCAGTACACTCTTTGATATCAGTATTAAAAGGATCTTTTCGGACACCATGCCTTCTCAGAGAAGGGAAACAATAGAAAGAATAAACAAATGGGATTTCATCAGACTAAAGAGCTTCTTCAAGTCAAATGAAAACAGGATTGAAACAAAAAAACAACCCACTAACTGGAAAAAAATATTTGCAAGTCATATATCTGACAAAGGCTTAATATCCATAATATGTAAAGAACTCTCACAACTCAACAACAAAAAATCAAACAACTCGATCAAAAAATGGGCTGGAGACATGAACAGACATTTCTCCAAAGAAGATATACGGATGGCCAATAGGCACATGAAAAGATGCTCATCATCGCTGATCATCAGGGAAAGGCAAATCAAAACTACACTAAGATATCACCTTACACCCATTAGAATGACAAGAATATCTAAAACTAATAGTAACAAATGTTGGAGAGGTTGTGGAGAAAAAGGAACCCTCATACACTCCTGGTGGGAATGCAAACTGGTGCAGCCATTATGGAAAACAGTATGGAGATTCCTCAAAAAATTAAAAATAGAACTACCCTACGATCCAGCCATCCCACTACTGGGTATTTATCCAAAGAGCTTGAAGTCAGCAATCCCAAAAGTCCTATGCACCCCAATGTTCATTGCAGCATTATTTACAATAGCTAAGACATGGAAGCAACCTAAGTGCCCATCAACAGATGAATGGATAAAGAAGATGTGGTACATATATACAATGGAATACTACTCAGCTGCAAAACAGAACAAAATCATTCCATTTGCAATAACATGGATGGACCTTGAGGGAATTATGTTAAGTGAAATAAGCCAGCGAGAGAAGGATAATCTGTGTATGACTCCACTCATATGAGGAATTTAAAATTATGGACTAAGAACAGTTTAGTGGATACCAGGGGAAAGGTGGGGTGGGGGGTGGGCACAAAGGGTGAAGTGGTGCACCTACAACATGAATGACAAACATTAATGTACAACTGAAATTTCACAAGATTGTAACCTATCATTAACTCAATAAAAAAAAAAGAAAATCAAAAAAAAAAGTGGGCTTCCTTGCTTAACTAAATTTGAGAACTACTAGGTTAAGCAAAGTTTTGTTTTTTAAACCAAAAATTTAAACATTTTTCTTCCTTCTTGAAGAACGCATCAAAGACAACTGTGTTGTTCAGTATGGTAGCCACTAGTAACAAATGGCCACTTTAATTTATATGAAACAAAATTGAAAATTCAGTTATTCAGTTTTACTAGCCATATCTCAAGTGTTTATCAGCCACATGTGGCAATTGGCTACTGTATTGGATAGCACAGACATAGAATATTTCCTTCATTACACAAAGTTCTATTGGGTGGTGCTAATTTCACTGACCCAGAGATACGATCTTTGGAAAGATCTCTTCCTGAGTTGTCTCTATCATGGGAATTTTTAGACTATAAACTGTAATGCAACTCAGCCATATTCTTTACTGCTTGATTCATATTGATTACATTTAGACTGGAAATAAAGCAAGTAGTTGCTTTTAAAAGCTAATCTTCATTTATTGAGTGCCTATTATGTACAAAATATCTTTTATACTTAGAACTTGGTAAAAATAATTACAAGATAAAAGTAGTCAAAGTAAAAATCTTTATGCAACATCATCCATGAGCTAGTTTTAAAACCATTATATACTGCTTTGATCTCTACTTTTGGCAATTTCTAATTGTGAAGAGTCCCTCTAGAAGGCAATTTGCCATACTCCATTGTACTCCAATCATTTGGATAGTCCTAGAAAGTTCATGGGGAAAAATGGCAATTTAGGAAATGGAAATTAGATTTTTCAGTTCATTTTCTCAGACAATGAAAAAATAAACTTAGAGTAACATCAAAGAAAAGGAGTTTTATAAACTTAAATAAATAGGAATGCATGGAAGGATTTAAACAGACCAAGGTAAATGTTTCTCCCACCAATACAGAAATAAATGCTGCAGACTTCATTTATGTCTGAGTCAGAACTCAAGCTAACTTTTGAATTTAAAAAGAAAATTTAGGAAGAGGATTAGAAACTCCTTAAGAGGTGGTAATAAATTGTTTAATCTTTGATTCTTCTGAGCTCCCTCATTGTTCTGTTATCATACACATTTCTTATGATTTGAAATGTTTTTTTGTGGTGTGATTTCTCAACTGAGTGCCTCTTGGGACAATGACATAAAATACTTAACATTGTCATGCATCTTATTCATTGCTCTCCATTATGTTAATGTTCACATTCCAATGACAATTATTTCCATTTATTCCTCTCCTTACTCCATTAGCCTTCCCCATGCTGTCTCATTAGTCAGATTCCAGAAATGATTTTTTTGCCCTTTCTAAATCTTTGTTTTAATGTGTCTTTTTGTTGCTATTTTGCTTTGTTTAGTTTTCCGGTTTCAGTGTCTTTGATTTCTTGTTGTTCTATAAACTATTATAGGAGAAAAAAATGTCGCAAAATAATTTTCAAAAATGTAAAAAAAATTAACCTCATACCAATATGTAGTGGATACATGTCAAAGGTTTAGCAAGAACCAGAAGAGGGACAAAGTTGGTTCTAAAAAAATACCAGAGACTGGTATATATAATCAGTCAAATTGACCAAGATGGCCTTAACGTTTCCCTTAGCTTGCCTAAACTTCAGACAGGTTTTTCCCGGTTAAGGCCTCCTACCAGCTACCTTCCTTTAGAAAACTTGCAATTATAAATTCTTGCTCTGTCTATTGAGATGTAAATACTCTACAATCCAGGAATGTCTTTCTCAAGCATCTGGGAGCCATCCCTTTGAAATGTAATCATCAAGAAGGATAGCACCCTTGTCTCTCAGTCTCTGTGGCAGCATAGGAGTCGAACTTTGATAAGCACCAATTAGGCTTAACATATCGACCAACTTCTACCTTAATGTCTTCTAGTACTTTTCCACCAGCTCACCACAGTGCTTAAAAAATCCCCTGCCTTTTGTTTCCATGGAATTGGATGCAATCCTCCCACCCCTATTGTACCAATTTTGAATGAACCGTTCTTGCCATTTTCAAGAAGTGTCCAGTGCAGTATCTCTTTGACAAAAGAAAAAGTGCTGGAATAAGATTGCAAAATTAGATACAAAATTGACTAATGTCCTATAGGGCAATAAAATTGCAACGTCTTTGAGGTTTTCTTTTCTTCTGAAGGTAATTAATTTGCATACCTCTCAGACAAAAATAATTTGCAACTTATCAGTTTGCTACAAGTTAACATCTCACTTTACAGAGTCTGAGATAATAACCCTCCATCACGTGTTTTGAAGTAACTTAATTAACACTCGAGGTTTCAGAAACATCTTGTCAAATACTGGTCAAGCAGTTTCAGTGAATTTTATTTGTTTTAATTATTTTTTTTCTAAAGTTTGGAAGGTCGTGGCTTTATTTACTCTGGAAGTTTTCTAATACCATGTATCTAATCATTTAGTTACTTGTCTGTTTCCATCAATTTCTAGATTTCATCAATTCTAAGAGGTGCATTTTGCTCACATTTTATCATTTCTGAAACTAGAATGTCTTTTACAATTGCTGTGATAAGAAAGCATCGTGTCATAGTATATTGGTACAGATATCGATTGTGTCTCTTACAATATTTGGCATCTTACATTCAGTGAAATGAGATAAGTGCCTGCAGGGAATTTATGGAGGTTTCTTTCAAGGGAAAAATACACAAATGATGACAAAGCTTTCCACTTATCAAAATAAACTTCTGCAGCTGTGTGTCCAGTTATTTCGAGTCCACATCGTGACTCAAATTTTGTGCTCTTACATTTCCCTTTTACACTATGTATAATTTTATCTTGGTTCCAAATCATACTTCCTGTAGTTTTCTGTATTTTTTTCTCTGCTGCTATGGCTTTTCATATCTCCTATTTTATTTCCATCATCTCTTTATTTCATCAAAGTGTATTTAAATTCATTAAGCTGCTTGTATATATATCATGATTATTTTAGTGGTGATAACAAATAAAATATAGAAAACTTCCAAAGGAAATAAAGTCATGCCTTCCCAAATTTTAGGAAAAAAAATAATTAAAGAAAAGAACTGAAAGAAGCTGCTTGACCAGCATTTGACAAGGTGTTTCTGAAACTTTCAAATAGTTAATTGAGTTACTTCAAAAGAGCATTAGAAAATACATGCAAAGGGTCATTATGTCAGACTATAGTTAGGAGAACACTTCACTAAATGAAGAGGATAGGATAGAGAGTGCAGAGAGCTTGAACAGCATAGATACCAGCACAATGGCAGGAAACAAGAAAGTTTTCAGAAACAAAGTAGTTCTGAGTGGCTGATGTGAAAGATGAGTAGGGGAAAGTGGCTTAAGGAGACACTAGAGTAATAGTTACGAGAAAGATGGTAAAGAGCTTTTGGACTTTAACAGAGTTTAAAGTTTCTCTTGTAAAGTTGATGAATCACTGAAGGATTTTTAAATAGGCAGTAATAAATTCAGATTTATAGTTTATAAATATCACTTTATAAGCAGCGGGGAATAAAATGTCTAATAGCTGGATTGGAAGCAGTTGAACATGTGGGAACTAATGAGAGATTAGATTAGGGAGTAGTAATGGACACTGGGGCCTGAAGTTCTGGTTCACCATCAACCTGGCATGAAAAGCATAGGGATCTTATGGATTCTGGGTTTGCTATCACCTCAACCAAGTGAGTCATCCTCCTCAAAGAGTTAGTGAGACTGAATTAATCATGTCTGTTACCCCTAGTTTCATAAATTGACGCCAAAATTGTAAGCATCCCTTCCCCCAAGACACACACCTTTTCTGCAGTAGCATCACCATAATGCTGTATGATTCATTCATTCATACACTCATTCATATCCGGTGCCAATACATATCCCACGTCTCAAACTCTTTCACTGTAACCTCTGGTATAATATTTCCATAATCATATAACTGCCCTACATCCTCAGCATTCCCTTCTCTTCCTGGCATTAGCCCAATAAAGCCTGGCTCTCCTCTCTGATTATCACTTTCCCTGTAGCCATCTCAAGTGGTGCCTATTTATTTCCTCGAAGTCTGCACTTCGGAGACAGGAGCTAGGGTTAGTATTCTTGCTTCTTAGTGTGGCTCCTAAATAGTAACTCATCTACTCTCTTCTCCAAAATCCTGCTCTTTTGAAATGTATGCCAGTCTGTTATATAATCTTTTTGTCCTTTCTGCTTTCATTTTCCAGCCTTGTTCAAGGACAGCTTTGGCACCTGTTTAAAGATTTCCTCTTCACATCGAGCTCTGCCATCAACCTTGGTGTCTTCAAGATATAAGAGGATGACCCATCCTAACACCATATACGTTCCTCAGGGTATGCTAGATTACAGATGACCCTCAAATCTTAGTGGCTTTTAATAACAAAAGTTTATTTCTCACTCAAGCTGTATGTCTGCCACGGATTGGTTGAGGGTTATGCTGTCTCCTCACTCCAAGACCCAGATTTTATCATTTAAATCATTACAAACTCAGACCTGATTATAATTTCAGATAACATCATGTATCTTTCCTCTTTAACAGCTGTTATAATTGCAATTTTACATGTATTTTTTGTAATTTCTGATTGTGTTTCTTATCCTTTGCACTGTAAGGCTTATGAGGGCAGAGGTTATGTCTGTTTTTGCTAGTCTCAGATTCTTCAGTGATTAGCCCAGAGCTCGATACATAATAAGTATGCAATAAATATTTATTGAATTAAATAAAAGATAGAGGGATGAATAGGTGAATGGATGAATGGATGCTTGGATAAAAATGACATTGATTGGAGAGAAAGAAAAAGAGAAAGTAGAAGGTCTTAGGGAAGAAGTATTAAACACTGGCCATAGAAAGGGAGGTAATTATGGGAAATCCAGGAGTAGGTAACTGGTAGTCAGATTAAAGTTGGAGGAAGAGTTGGTGGTGGACACCCAAATTTGCAAATTATCAAGATATGAGTAGCAGTTGATTTAAAAGCAATAAATGCTTACACGTTAGATTGATTGCATTAATGGCTCCAATTAATGGTTCCCCTGCACCCATGCACCCAATGCAATGTTACTTTGCAGCTCCTCCCCACAAGAAGTCTACTTTTCTATCCCTTGAATCTGGGCTGGCTTTGTGATTTGCTTTGGCCAACAGAATGAAGCACACTTTATGATGGTGTGCCAGTTCTGAGCCTAGGTATAAAGAGCCTCATATGATTCTATTCTCTTTCTTGGAACCCAACCTTTTCTAATGAAAAAATGAGTTAGACTGTGGAGGATTAGAGACCATGTGGAGGAGAGCTCAATTTTACCAACTGAGGCTTTTAGACTGGGCTATACACAGATAACCCCAAAATATGTAAGAGATTCCAGGCAAAATGAGTAGAACTTCTATTGACCTACGGTTGACAGCAGATGCATGAGAGAGCCCAGCTGATCCATAGACTCATGATCAGTATCAAATTGCTTATTGTTTTAACTTACTGGCTTTTGACGTGATTTGTTACACAACCATGGCTTACTGACACATGAAAAAGGTAAGTGCTAAAAAAGTAAGATTTTGAGAACCATTTTAATTTTGTGTGTCCTTATGTATTTTTAATTATGGAAAGTTTCAAACATGCAAAAGTAGAGAACACTACACAACTCCTATGTACCATCATCCAGTTTCAACAATTATCAACATATTGCTGATTTAATTTCATCTATATCCCTACCCATTGGCCTAGCCACCAGCTAGATTCTTTTGAAGGAAATCACTGACGTCAATTATCTCTTTTCTCAAATTAATTTTAAGTACATATTTTGGAAAAGACAACTTGAACTCTTTGAGAAAGAAAGTAACCCGACATTCTGGTAGAAGCTTGCTAAAGTGATTAAAAGATCTATGCAACCAAATTCATTTAAATTAACTCTTATATAAGCTTGACCTTCAAAAGCCACAAAGGAAAGAGAAAGCTGAAAAAGAAATTTCTTCCTGACTGATAAAGGGGCAGTGTTGGCCTTGTGGATATTCATGTAGGGATCACAGTCTCTTTCTTTAGAATCAGAAAAGAGAGTCCCCACTCAAGTGCAGAGAAGGAAGAAGAGATCTAAAGCTAATCTTATTTCCAGATGAGATGCAAGGCTTTCTAGAAAAAAAATCAAGAATAAAGGTTATTTCTTATAAGATACTTAACATATATTGGAGGGAGTGGAGACGTAACTCAATATGGAGTTCCAATGACCTAAGAATTTTCTGGCAATCAAGTGTCCCATAAGTTTGTGCCTGTGGAGGAGGAGGAAATTTCTTATCAGCATAGACAAAGAGGAGGTTTACTGAGGCAGAAATAAAATTACACCTTTAACTCTTCTAAGTACATATATATATATCTTGAGGAAGATTAGCCCTGAGCTAACTATCTGCTGCCAATCCTCCTCTTTTTGCCGAGGAAGACTGGCTCTGAGCTAACATGTGTGCCCACCTTCTTCTATTTTATATGTGGGACGCCTGCCACAGCATGGCTTAACAAGCAGTGTGTAGCTCTGCACCCTGGATCTGAACCAGCAAACCCCGGGCTGCCCAAGCAGAATGTGCAAACAACTGCCACGCCACCAAGCCGGCCCTCTAAGTATATTTTTCTTGAAATATGCATGTAGAATTTTTAAGTGATCTAGTTGATTGAAACATTTTAACAAAGATATTTTTTGGTAGAGAAAGAAATAGAGCATGAAGTATGTGCTAAGTACAGATATTTTAACAAACCACTGTCATTTAGTGGCTGTTGTCCAAATATAGGTAAGAGAGAAATGAAAGGTCTTCAACTAGATTCACTAATTCATTAATAATAAATAACTTGATGGGACCTAGGGCCAAAATACTTGATGTGATTTCTATTTTAAAGTGAAAATTTTATACAAGGCTTACTTATACTGTAGTTCATGTAACCTATACAAAGATGCTTTGATGTTTACCCCCATTTTTTTCTTTTTCTTTTTTTTTTTTTTTTTGAGGAAGATTAGCCCTGAGCTAACTGCTGCCAATCCTCCTCTTTTTGCTGAGGAAGGCTGGCCCTGAGCTAACATCCGTGCCCATCTTCTTCCACTTTATATGTGGGACACCTACCACAGCATAGCTTACCAAGCAGTGCCATGTCCGCACCCTGGATCCAAACCAGTGAACCCTGGGAAGCCGAAGCGGAATGTGCGTACTTAACTGCTGTGTCACCAGGCCAGCCCCTACCCCCATGTTTTTTGTGAGAGGCTCAGAGAGATTAAGACTATCATTCAAGCTTCACACTTAGAAATTTGATCTAAGAACTACACCATGTCATCTCGTTCCTAGCCAGTGTTTATACTGCTATAATATAACACTTCTTTATAATAGATATTATTATAAACAAGCTTCAATATTGGTTTCACATATATACACTAAAATGTTTTGGTTGTTAAAAAGAACACTTTACAATATTTTCAATATCTATCTACTCCTTGGGAAATCATCATTGATGATTCATCCCTAACACTGAATCCATCATCAAATTCTATGAAAGTGATGGCCTGGTAGCTCTCCTGTCCTCCTCTGGATTCCTATTATCACGTCCTAAGTCTAGATCCTCAATACTTCCCATCTGATTAGCCCTTGTAGCCGATGATGCCAGTACCCCAGCCATATGGCTACCATATGAAGGCTACTTCCTACTAACACCTGAAACTCTCCGTCTGAGGGCTTTTATCTGGCCTTGGGACCAATCTGGGTCTACATGAAAGGCAAGCCAGAAATGCTGGAGAGCTAATGCTTCTAGAAGTCCTCAGTAAGGGACGGATGGGGGTTGGTGGATAAATAACCCAGCTTCCTCTCCCCTTGGGTGTGATAACTCTGAGGGCATGTCTTCATTTCCTCCCACAGTTCTCCAGTGGACCTAATTTCCAGTTGCCCACAGGAGTAACGGGCTTTATAATTTACATTTTATTGGTTTCCTTCTCTTCCCCATATCACTTCCTCATCACTCTAGTGATGCTTCCTTGGAGTCTGCTTCTTGGGGAGCCCAATCTAAGACAACCCTATAGTTAGATGTTGCTCCAAATCTTCCATTCAACTTCCTCACACACTGCTGCCAAATGAGCTCCCTAAAACTCAAATCTGGGGCCGGCCCTGTGGCCGAGTGGTGAACTTCGAGTGCTCCACTTCGGTGGCACAGGGTTTCACTGGTTCATATCCTGGGCACGGACATGGCACTGCTCGTCAGGCCACATTGAGGCGGCATGCCACATGCCCCAACTAGAAGGACCGACAACTAAAATATGCCACTACTTACTGGGGAATTGTGGGAGAAAAAACAGAAAAAAAAGAAGATTGGCAAAGTTGTTACCTCAGGTGCCAATCTTTCAAAAAAAAATAACTCAAATCTGATTTTGTCATCCACCTGCTTAAAGTCCTTCATTGGTTCCCCGTATTTTCAGTATCATTCTACCTCTTTAGTTTTGCACCCAAGTCCATGAACTGATCCCTTCCTGCTTCCATAGCTACATCTCAGAATAACCCAAAGCACAGATACTTTGCTATAGTCATAGAAAATTAGAAGATATTCTAATTATATCTATATTGAGCCTTATACTATTATACTAACCTTACACTATTTCCCCACCTAGCATCTCTTCCAAACCTCCTTTTTCATCTAGCCAGGTTTTACTTCTTTCTCAGAACTCAATGCTTATATGTTCAAGAAGCCTTTCTTGATTTTTTTTCTGAATTACATGACTCATCTATACACTGATTACACTCCGTTCTTTCCTCTCTCATAGCCTTTGTCATATCAGACATTAATTGTTGACTTAATTAATTTTCTCCCTCAAAAGACTATAAGATTCTTTTTTTTTTCTGCTTTATCTCCCCAACCCCGCCCCCATAAATAGTTGTATATCTTAGTTGCAGCTCCTTCTAGTTGTGGGCATAAGATTCTTGAGAACAGAGACTTTGGCTTTGACTCTTAGCCATCACTTGGCCAAGAAGAGCTCTCAAAAAGAATTTGTTAAATAATTTTCTGGATGACTGAGTATCCAGAATAAATTTCTCTATGGCACTAGGCCATCCTGGATCACTGTATCGCTTAAGGAAAAAAAATCAAACTCCTGCACCTGGGATTCTATCCACAGCTCCTTCTTAAATCTATCCACAAGCTTCCTTTCTACCATCTTCTGTATCTCCTCATGTACCACCTTGTACTCTTCATTCTGGCCACATACATCTGTTGCTCTTTCCTTCTCACCATGGCTGGCATTGTTCTACTCCCACTGTATAAAATAAAATGTCCTTTCCATTTCTCTCCATCAAGAAAAATCCATCTCATGCAGCCTCATTGCATCCTGTTCTGCGTATCCATCCCTGAATCTTCCTGGTTGCAACAGCAGTTTGTCACCAGATCTCTAACAGTATTTGCCATACAGATAATTCCTTATGAATCTGTCTTCTCTGGTTGACTGTGATGTCTTCAGGCCAAATCGTGTCTTGACCATTTTTCTTTGTCTCCCCAAACAAAAATTCAGGTTCGATGCTTAGTAGGTGTTCAATAAGTCTTTGTTGAAAGCACAAATAAAAGAGAACAATATTCCAACTGAATTACATATATTTAAAACGTATGTGCATGTGTGTTCATGTATATATGTGTGTTTGTATGTATATTCTCTAAATAGTTTTAATGTTAGATACTGATAAACAATCTGAACCTATATACTCTGATATTTGATGATCAGATACTAGCAATGAATCAATTTTAAAGAAAATGACAGATATCCTATGGAAAGTAATATGTTTATGTGAGCAACAGAAAAAGGGTTTGGAGCAGTGAACATAAATCTCATCTAATAGGAAAGTAATCTCAAAGGTAATGATTAAAACCTGGAATGACAAAAATACATCAAGTCTTTTATCGTGTAAAGGCACCAATAAAAACTATAATTTTTTAAGATCAGAGGTCTTGTTACTGCTCAGAGCAAACAAGTCTACAGGCCTCACATTGAAATAAAAGAGAGAATTCAGACCTGCCAATTTGATAGCCTTGTTAAACCAGGGAAGCCACAAAAAACACTTGCTGATGAGGAAATTATGGCAATTACCAAAATTGTCAAGGGAAAGGTATGACAATATATAAAAATTTCATGGCTTGACTTTAAGATCAGAAATTAATATTCATGATAAACATCAGAGTCAAGGACATAGAGCTTTGCACTCTAGAGGTAAAGGTCTTAAACTCTAATTTTAGAGTAGTCATTAAGTGCTGTTTAGATAAACAAAAATGTTATTTCCTCCAGGGGGGCTATTAGGGCAAAGAGAGCTGTCATATTCACCTAATTAATGAAAACAACATTCATAGATCAAGAAAGTTTGATATTTTCAAATCTTTGCTTTGTAAACCAAAGCCTCTGAACAGACATCCAGAGCAGCAATTTTCATGAGAATATAGTTGCTTGGAAATTCCACTTTAGGAACCAGAACATTTTCATTCTTTTGTACAAGATATCTACATGGGATTTCTACACTGCATCAACAAGGTTAACACATAGGCTGTTAGTCTGCAAACTACTGGTTTCCTTAATTAAGAACGTTTCAGTAGGTTCAATAATCTGCAGTGCTCGTTCATTTGAAGATCACAGCAGTACAATCAGAAGGCACCCTGCTATATCTTTACTGCCTATGACTCCATTTGTAAATTAAATGTAGATGAAGAGGTAAATAGTCTTCGTAAAAACATTAACTATGGAGTACATCCTTAACATTTTAGAAGGAAGATGTACTCTTTATATTCAATCTTCTAATATTTTAGAAGGAAGCATATACCTTGTATTCATTCACTTTCAATCTAATACATGCTGTGTACTACGTCAGGCACTGGCTATCTTCCATCAAGAGACTCTTTATACTTTTAAGATTTTTTAAAGCACCTTGTTGTCCCTGAATTTGTATGAGATGTAATTCTCTTAAAAGGATCACTATCACTTGAATATAAATTCTCAAACTTGATGTGGATAAGAAAAACGTGGATGCATGTTGAACTGCCAGATTCTCGGTCCTTGTTTCCCCAGAAATTCTCATTCAATAGGTATGTGGTGGATCTAGGAATCGTTTTTAAACTAGCATCTCTGGTGATTTTTTAATCTAATTATATATCAGACCATAATTTGAGAAACATTGAGAGTTGTCAGGCAATTTTAGAAAAGGATACATGTGGAAGTTGAGGTTCTGGAGATGATTTCCCTTCAAATTTTTGTGGCACACCCCTTGGAAATTCTCTGTGTAACCCCAGAAATACTTGAGTTTCAGTTGGAAGAGTGCAGTCCTTGAGGGTGAGCCTATACACCAAGTGGGCTAGGTAGGCCTGTGAGCTGATCTTAAGGAAACTTGTTTTCCTTCTTAAAAGCCAAGGCACCAGTAATTATGGTGTCAAAGGCTCTTTTCCAGAAAAGACTTCTAGCTACAGGAGGAGCTCAATCTGGCTTAATTCACTGCTGTCCTTCCAATCACTAGACCAGTGGCGGGTGTAGAGTAGATGCTCACTAATCTACTAGAAAATTCATTCAATTCAGATTGGATAGGGTATCAAAAATTCCTAGCCAATTCAATTACATCAACTTAGATGCAACTAATTCCAAAACTTCTTCAGTAACAGAAATAATATTCTTGTTTTAATGGAAATTAGTGGCTAGTTTACCATTTACTGGATTGGTTTACAGAGTCAAGACAAGACAGCCTAAGCCTCAACATTTAGGACACATGGGGTGAAAATTTATTGTCAGATTATTGTCATCATTCCTCAAATACAAAAGCCATCAATAATAAAATGAAATGATAATTGTGTAAAAACTTTACTTATTTTAAGCAAATAGAGGAAAGTCTGCCTGAAATGCCAAAAAAAGTCAACTATAAAATACATTTTGAACTTTATTGATGAGTAATTGATAAATATAATTGTACATTTTTAAAGTGTACAATAAGATGATTTGGTATAAATATACACTGTGGAATGATTACCAATAACAAGATAATTAACACATCCATCAACTAATTATGAAATCTTTTAAAGAAATGAATTTTTCTGAGTGTCAGTGATTACGGAATCAGAGGATCCAGCTTGATTTTCAGTATTTCTAAATATTAGCTTTGTGGTCTCATATCCTTCCCACATCTACGTTACAAGATTCTAGGCTAAATAAGACCTGTATATACCTAGAACAGTTTATATTGTAGGAAATAGCCAAGAATGGCTTGACATTACCTTTGTAAAACAAAGGCTAAGATCCACATGTGGCTACTTAAAATTAAATAACATTAAAAATTCAGTTCTTCCGTTGCCCCAGGACCTTGGAGTGACCTAGTGAATGGAAGCCACAGGCTAAGAATGGCTGAGTATAAAGCATTGCAGCCTGGGCCTTGACAAACCCTGAAACTATCTTACAAGTTCAGGAATGCCTAACTTATAATTACTTTATATGAGAAAATAAACTATCTTGAGTAAGCTGCTTTTCTATAATATGAAGTATAACTAATGATGTAACATTGCTTTGAAATGATGTTTTCATTTCTTTTTCTTCTTCTTTTTTTTCCTTTTGGCTTTAGGACAATACATCTTCCTGAAACCATTGGACCATACTTCAAATGTTACTCATTCACTCCATAACCTTGACTATTTTATAGGACTGCCTTTTATGACCTTCATGGGAGAAAATGGATAGTCCCAGATCTGTAATTGTGAGATATAATGAAATCAGTTAAATGCTTATTCAATTACCTCTTTTAAGTTTTTGTTTTATAACCTCAGATTCTATATTATGAAGCAGTTACTAAGTGGAGACCTGCCTGAAAGCCAGAAACACCACTGTAAAACCTGCATAAATCTAGGCCACAGCAAACTAATGAGAAAATTCACTGATTCTTCACCTAAGATTTAGGGAAGATGAACATAAGGAGTTTGTATGTATCCTTATCATAGTAACCTGGCTGTCTATTTATTTCCCGAGCAATGAGACATTTTCTGGGGACCAGAATTAGAAATATTTGAAAGAGGAGGGATTTTGCCAGCCAAGTCTTCTTCAGGTATGTTAATTAGGTAATTCTATAATTGGTTGTATGACTTAGAATCTGAGCAGAGGGAGTAGCTATTGAGGGTAGGATGCATATGTATATGTTGGGGGTAGGTATGGTGGTACTGAGAATATTAATATTTATTAATCCTTTCAAAAATGTTAAAGAAGGAAGGCTGTGGAAATAAATAAAATAGAAGGTTGTTCAAGAATATGTAGTACTCATTCAACAAATACTGATAGAATTTAATAGGAAATTGAGCCATTTCATTATATGTGGAGGGATGCTTCTCAGCTGTGCCAAAAATGGCTGCTAATTTTCCATCAATATCTGTTTCCTCTCACTCCTCAGTGTAGTAGATGCTTCTGGCATCCCAGAATTTCTTCACCAGCTATTGTACCCAACCCCCAGCTACTGTGGATGTTGATTGGTCAAGGCTCACACCTGTACCCTTTTCTGGAGAATTGCCTTAGCATGACCAGAGCCACATCGACAGAGATGACTTGAGAAGTCCAGGCTCTGGCCCCTTGATTCAAGGCAGGATAAATTCTGTGGTGCAGTTTATGTTCCATAGCTCCCCGTGGGATCAGGCTGAGGCTAGACTTCTGAAAACACATCTTTGCCTGGCTTTTTCCCCTGTAGATTTACTCCCGAGAGCCCTCCCTCAATAGATCACTTGTGCAAGAATCCCTGTCTTGGGCTCTTCTTCTAGAGAAATGAATTTAAGATTCTCAGTAATGGACCTCCTGTATTATTATCAGACACATGGGTACTACTAATAAAAACTACATATCCCAGCTACCTACCACTACAGTGTGATGTAATTATGTGAATGAGTTCTGGCCTATGAGATATAAGTAGAAGTGATATAAGTAACCTCTGGTATTTGTTCTTAAAGGTAGGAAGGGCCATATTCTTTGTTCCTCTTGCTACATCTTGCTGCTTATAATAGCATGGATATGGTGGATAGAACTTCATCTTGGAAAATAAGGATGACGACCATACTCTAGGGAGAACACAGTTAGAATATAGAAGAAACCTGAGGCCTAGACAGTTAGGTAGACACCACATAAGCACTGAACTGCCTACATCTAGGCTTTCCCTGGGCAAAAAACTTCTCTTAAGACACTGTTATTTCTAAGATTCTTGTTATATACAATAGCCTGTCCCCAAACTGTGACAACTGATCCAAAGAGTTTTCTTTGTTCAGATCTCAATGTTCATATATGCATAATAGAGATGCAAAGATGAACGATGTGTTAAATCCCTGGTCCAAAGGAAAAGAAATCTGAGTAAAATATGAACTTTAGTTAATTAAAAAAAAAGACTAATAAGTAGACTAATATAGAACCTAGAAAGAATCCCGGACCACTTTCTTTATTTATTCAAATGCTGTGTGGGACAGCAATGACGGGGTAATTCTATTTAAGAGTGTCCCAGTATAATGGCTTAGAATCGAGGCAGTTTTATTTCTCATGATCCTGAGAAGTTTTTGTGAAAAAGTTTAGGTTTGTACTGGAAAAGCATTCAGATGTGCCTCTTGCTGTCCCCTTTCCTTGTATTTATTCTCCATAGCAACATCCAATCAAGCACCACCTCTGATGCATTTTTAACTTCCAAAAGTGATCGTGAATCTCTTTTCTCCTTGCTATTCCTACCATTAATACTATAACCATAGAATCCATCACCCCACACCTCAATTATTGTAAAAATTCCTTGCCTGTTTTCCATGTTCCAATTTCTCTAAACATTCATATACTTGCTGCAAAATAATTCCAGAAAAACTGCTCTCAGCTTTTCCACTGCCTCCTTGACACTTGCCTGCCATTTAAGTCTTAGCGTCTGTTTTACCATTCTTTATAGCTATCCCTCTCACCATCATCTTCAAAACCCCATTTTCCAACAAAATCGATCTACTCACTCTATCAGGAAGAGGCTGTGGCTTTTTTCTTTGTTAATAACAACAGCTTCTACAAGTTTCTACTGTTGGCTTAACTATTTGCATTTTGCAAGGCATTTTCTAGATCAAGGGTCAGCAAACTACAGCTCACCAGCCAAATCCATTCCACCACCTGTTTTTGCAAATAAAGTTTTATTGGAGCACAACCACACCCATTCATTTATGCATTGTCTATGGCTCCGTCCTGCGACAACAGCAGAGTCAAATACTTGCAATAAAGACTATTTGGCCAGCAAAGCCTAAAATTTTTACCATCTGGCTCCTTACGGAAAATGTTTGTCAACCCCTGCTCTAGATCATTATTTAATTTTTCTTCTACTAGTCTTCACGAGAACTTTGTGACAGAGAAATCTTCCTCCATTGCACTTTCCCTAGCTATGTGTTTATTTTTCAAAGTACTGCTCAAATCAGAGGCCCTTCATGAGCTCTTCTAAGAAGAGTCAGTCCCTTTATTATCTTCTCTACATTCATTGAGATTATTGTTCATATTTTTTACTTGGGAACCATACACAAAATTAGATTTAGAAAGAGCCTTAGATAATCTCAGGTTCATATTCAACTTTTTCACTATCCTAAACTTTCTTGGTCAGCTGCTATTACTTTATTAGGCCTGGTCACTTTATCTTTGTTTACTGCACTAATATTTGCAGTTAACTTTTTTTGGAGAATAATTTCCACAAATAAAGAAAAAATAATACTCACAGTATAAAAGTATAATCATCAATAAAGTCTTGCTAGATTGTCAGTGACTTGCATGCCTGGCACATATTGTTTGCAATTTAAAATTTTCCTCATGATAATTACCAATTATGTCATATCACAGACTTGCAGTAATGTTTGGGAAATACAAGTGTACATGTTATACACATGACTGAAAAGGGTTCATAGGATTCATTTTACCTAAAATGGAAACAATAGAAAGAATAGATAAGAACTCAGAACTTACAAATGTATCTTTGTCAGTGGCCTACCTATTCCATATTAATTTGATATTTTTTGGAGAAAATTTGTAAGTCTCTGTCTGCCTTGAACATGACAACACGGATTACAAAGAGTTCTCAAAGCTTTCTCTTTTATACAACTTGGAAAGATAAGACAAAGCTTTTCTTAATCCAATGAGCTACGAAACTACTCCATCATCACTCAAGCAGAATTTATTTCATCTTCTTAGTGAAAAAAAATTGGCTGTTAGGTTAAGAAATATATTTTCAGGATGGTAAAAAAATTGGTAAATTGAATAGGCAGTTCACACAGCTCTTGGCTTTTAATTAAATCAATTGGGTTTGATGTTTCTGAAAAGAAAGCACTCAGAAAGATAGCAATCTGGCTAATTATTGCCCTGTTCAAAAATAGTTTGATCCTTTAGAAAGTGTCTTCATGTCTCAGAAATGGAAAGGAGAGTAAACTTACTATCTGTTCTAGGTTGGTCTACCACTTCAGCATGTTCTCCAAGCATTATAAGAATTATGCAACTGGGAAATCTCTTTGAAGCCTATTATGGCAAGAAACACATGTTCCCACCAAAAGATTATAGAAAGAGTGCCTAATGTGCAGGTCTGCGGTTTCAATTTATCATCCATAAGAGAATCTGCACCCAGACTTGAAACCTTATTTTAAAGACTTTCAATTGTATATGGATTTTTAAAGGACTAGCTTATGTAGGTTTAATTGCATTTTTATAATCTATAAATTACAGCTGATATTCTCAAGGGTGTACTCCAGTTTCAATTAAGAGAGGTACTTTAACAATTAGAAAATCAAGATTGTGAAACTACTTTAAGTCCTTGGAACACATATGCATATCACCATTAAAATTTCTGGGTAGGAGATAAAACATTTATATGGACTTTGATCGACCTGAACAAATTACGAAGACTCTTAGGGACATAAACGTTTAAGACTTTCTAAAGTGATGCTGACATTATTTATCCTCTGATCCAAGAAGGACTTGATTTTTAAACAATAACCACATACAACAATAATAAATATTACAATTATATTTTATCATACAGGTTACAATTAATGACAAATTATTATACTACACTTTTAGCAGTTACTTGTTGTGGGTCTTTTAGGCCTAATATATTATTACTTTCTACTTCTACCTGGTGACAGCGAGGGCATATTACAGGGAGAGAATAAACCAAACTGTCTTTTAGAATACCAAAAATCATGATGCAGGATAAGCAGTTCATAATTGGTATTAGTTTCAGACAAGAGATAGCATAAGAAATAGAACTTGGTGGTGCAGTGGTTAAGTGTGCACGTTCCGCTTCAGTGGCCCGGGGTTCGCCGGTTCGGATCCGGGGTGCGGACATGGCACTGCTTGGCGCGCCATGCTGTGGTAGGCGTCCCACATGTAAAGTAGAGGAAGATGGGCACAGATGTTAACTCAGGGCCAGTCTTCCTCAGCAAAAAGAGGAGGATTGGCAGCAGTTAGCTCAGGGCTAATCTTCCTCAAAAAAGAAAAAGAAAAACGAAAAAGAAATAGAACTATTTTATTTTCTGATGGAAAACTATAGGAATCAGAAATGATGTAATTCTGGCTATAGTGATGTTTTCCACAAGGTATTTTAAGAATACTAACTGCGATCACTAATTATTTCATTCAATAGCTTATTCTGGGGTGCCTTCTCTGTGACAAACACTATCTCACATTGATTCTGAGGGGAAAACATATCATTGATAACATGTTTGGGATACAGTGTATACTCTATCATCCAGAGTAGGTAGCTAAAAAGATCTTCTGGGTAAACCCTAAGATTCTTAGTAAGGAGGGTCTATGAGGCATACCCTAAGACTAGCTATGCAAAGAGGTGTCTAAGAATCTTTGAGACATTGTCTTCCGGCATGCTGACTTGAACACCAAAGTAGAGAGGCATCTGTTTTAAAGGTATTTGTGGATGTGGCTTCTGCTTAATGGACGGGATTACAATTTAATACATAAAAGGCTCACAGCATTTTAAGGAACCATGATAGCTTATACTAAAAGAGACAGATAAAATTCAAATTTAAAAGAGGCCTCTATCCCCTTAACTTTCTATGGAAAACAAGAGGATGGACCCAAGACCCACAGAGAACCACTCCAAGTAAGAAATGGGCCTAATCAAGAAACTAGTGACATGTGTCCGGCTGGATTTTAGAATTGCTAAGGGCCAGTGACTGCTCTGTATCTCCACTGAGTGTGTTTTTATTGTATCCTGCACATTTTAGATACTATGAGAATTTGGATCCTATTTAATCTTTTTTTTTTTTAAGCAGGTAATCCTCCTGTTGAAATTTAACATGAAGGCCAAGTGGCTATGTATGTTCAGCTTTGTCTTCGGCCTTGCTGACACCTTCCTGGTAAAAGTATGGCATTGACTCACACTGCCTTGTTGACTCCAGTGGGCGAGTAAGCTCACTTCCTGCTGGGCCTCACTGACACCAGGAGAAGGAAGATGGGAAATTGGATATCAACTAGCCCTCCCTCCCACCACTTCATCCTGCCTTGTTGAGGGTGGAAGCTTTGCCCCCCTCTGAACCCCACTGATACTGCAGAAGGGTGAAGCTTAGCAGTGACTAGTCCTGCCACACAGTGCCTCATAGATTCTCATTACTACCAGGTGGGGATGAAGACTCAGGTTGCCATAGTACCCCACTGATACTCTCCTTGCAGAGGAATGTAGTTCCTGCCTAGCTCCACGAGGTGAAAAATGGAAGATCAGTCCCCCACTCAGGTGTGCTGACCCTACTCCAGCAGGGGGATCATATTACTGCTGCCTGCTTCTGCTAGGCAAGAATGGAAGATCAGCTCCTTGGTAGGCCCTTCTAACGTCATCTGGCAGGGCAATTGTAGCATTGCGGTCATGTCACTCCTCAAGTCCTGAGGTCCCTAGACAATCCTTCTCACCTTTCACAGACTTCTATGCTTGTTTGTTGTGTTATACCAAGCCTTTTTAGTTGTGAGATGGAGGCAATGGGAGGAATGGGGCTACTCCATCTTGGTGTAACTCCATTGTATTCTAACCTGTGATCACAGTATTTGTAACAATTTATTGTACGCTTGTTTTCTCTTATGTAATCTACCTGAGGGTGAAAAACTGGTGTTTTTTAACATTTGTAATCCTGGTATTAGCATGTTACTCAGTAGATGTGTGCTAAATGGATCACAGAATAAATGGATTTCACTAGGTACCTTTTAATAGATGCTTAATATGTACTTTCAGTGAGAAAGAAGAGTTATGCAGTTTCTAAAGAGAAAATCAAGACGGGCCTAGAAACTAGATGCTAGATAGAACACATTATAGATGTCATTTGAAAAAACTAAATTTTTAGAAAGAAATTAATACACAAAAATCAAGCACATTTCTAATACTACTAACAATGTACATGTTGAAAATGAAATTAAAAAGATACTATCATTTACAAACACACCAAAGAAAATGAAATACTTAGGTATAAATTTAACAAAATGTGTACAGGATTTGTATGCTAAAAACTACAAAATGCTGATGAAGAAATCTAAGAAAGAAACCCTAAATAAATGGAGAGACTTACTGCATTCATAGACTGGGAGATTCAACATGATAAAGATAACAATTTTGCTCAAATCAATCTATAGGTTTAATGAAATTTCAATCAATATTCCAGTAAAGTATTTTGTAGATATAGACAAGCTTATGCTAAAATTTATATGGACAACAACAGCTAAAAACCTACAATAAAAAACCTACAATAGCTAAAACAATCTTGAAAAAGAAGGATAAAGTGGGATGAGTCATTCTACTTGATATTTAGTTCCACTATATAGATACACTAACCAAGACACAGAGGTTATGGCAGAAGCACAGACACATAGACCAAAGGTACAGAATAGAGAACCCAGAAATAGACCCACATAAACATGCCCAACTGATTCTGAATAAATGTGCAAAAGCAATTCCATGGAGGAAGTATAGCTTTTTCAACAAATGGTGTTGGAGCAACTGGACATCTATCCAAAAAGCTAAGCCTTGATCTAAATAAATCTTATACTTTATATAAATATTAACTCAAAATGGATCACAGATAAATGTAAAATGTAAAGCAATAAAGCATGACAAAAAATTAATTAAAAAATCAAGCGAAAATGGTCGGGATCTAGGGCGAAGCAAAGAGTTATTATACTTCACACCAAAAGCATAATCCAGAAAAGGAAAAAAAGATGAATCGAATCTCATCAAAATTAAAAAACTTTTGCTCTGCAAAGGATCTTGTTAAGAGGATGAAAAGACAAACTACAGATTGGCAGAAAATATTTGCAAACCACATATCCAAAAAAAGACTATTATCTGGAATATATAAAGAATCCTCAAAACTCAACAATAAGAACACAAATAATCCAATTATAAAGTGGGCAAAAGACATGAACAGACATTTCACTGAAGAGGATGGAGTTGGCAGATCAGCACGTAAAAATGTGTTAAACATCATTAGCCATTAGGGAAATGCAAATTGAAACCAAAATGAGCTATCACGATACACTGATGGTTACAATGAAAAATAATGACAATACCAAATGCTGCAAGGACAAAGAGAAACTGGATCACTCATATATTGCTGGCAGGAATGTAAAATGATACAGCTACTTTGGAAAATAGTTTGGCAGTTTCCTAAATGACTAAAAATGCAACTACCATACAACCCAAATTCACTCCCAGGCATTTACCCAAGAGAAATGAAACTTCTGTTCACAAAAAATTGTACATGAATGTTCATAGAAGCTTTATTTTCAACAGCCAAAAACTGGAAACAACCCAGATGCCCTTCAACGAGTGAATAAACACTGTGATAATGTCCATACCATGGAACACTACTCAGTAATAAAAAGGAATGAACTACGAATCCATCCAAAGACTTGGATGGATTTCAAAGGAATTATGCTGAGTTAAAAATCCAATTCTAAAAGGTCATTACTTTATGATTCCATTTATATAATATTCTTGAATTGAAAAAAGTAGATATGGAGAACAGATTAATGGTTTCCAGGGGTTTTGGATTGGTGGGGGAGGAGGGGAGATGTGGATAATAGTAGGCATCCTTGAGGTGACGGCATTGTTCTGTGTCTTGACTGTACCAATGTCATTACTCTGATTGTGATACTGTAGTATAGTTCTGCAAAATGTTACCATTGAGAGAAACCAGATAATGCTTTCATGGGATCTCTCTATATTATTTCTTGCAACTGAATATGAAACTACAATTACCTCAAAAATAGAAATTTTAGTCAAAAAATAGCTGCCAAACAACTTAGTATGCTACCATTTTGGGAGCATTAAAATGCTTACACGTGCACTGGCTAGCTCTGCATATGAAACTGTTCATAGGCCACAAAAATTGGGGGTCAAGTGTATAAAAAATTTATTTTTTTTAGAAAGCAAACTTAGTCTTTTTTTTCCCTAAAGATTAGTACCTGAGCTAACAACTGTTGCCAATCTTCTTTTTTCTTTCTGCTTTTTCTCCCCAATTTCCCCCAATACATAGTTGTATATTTTAGTTGTGGGTCCTTCTAGTCATGGCATGTGGGACGCCGCCTCAGCGTGGCCTGATGAGCGGTGCTATGTCCGCACCCAGGATCCCAACTAGCGAAACCCTGGGCCACTGAAGCAGAGTGCATGAACTTAACCATTCAGCCACAGGGCCAGCCCCAACAAACTTATTCTTTTAAACGGCAATAAAGGAAAAGAAAAGAAATTGTTACACAGCTCTCCTTCATTCACTTTTTTACATAAAAATAAAACAGAAATTCTGGAAAGAGAAAATTGAGTAAAAACCCAAGTACTAATGGAGCAAAGAATTATGTGGTATTGTTCTGTTCAAAATAGATACTAACAGAAGGGATTAGAAAGTTGTTCATTATACTGATAGTAATGTCCAGTGTCTCCATTATGTACATCATTTAATTGTATATATTTGGGTGTAAATGCAAATTAGCCGTACACGAAAAGTCTTGTTAAAGCTTTTCATTGATAAGTGATACCCAGATCACTTATCAGAAAGACTAGAACCTTTGAGTAGAAGCTCACATTTTCAAACTTCTACAATTCTTTGTAAGTGGATTATTTAAAAACTAATAGTGCCAGTCTTGTGGCCTGCTAGCGCTAACAACATGCCAAAATGTCACTGACTCAACTGACAGCCCTGGGCTCCCTTCACGTCAACACCACGCCATGCTATTAAACCTGCTGTTTATAATGATTTTGAGTACCATTTTCCAAACTGGAAAAGGGAGCCATATCAACACTAGTTTCAAATCAATTGGAATATTTGAATTTCAGTGACAAAAGTATCTTTTTGTGCAGTTTATCACTTTCTACAGAATGCCACTTGACACATATAAAACTTTAAGGTGTTTGTCTTTGAGTTTCACCTTCCATTAAGATGTAGTCATAGGAACATACGGCAAATATTGTTTTTGAAAATTTTGGACATTTCATTCATTATTGCAACTATAAATTCAGGGACATTTTAATGCAATTTCTCAGAGCATTACATCAAAGTATGTATTTAAACACATCAAAGAATTGCAACCTCAGTGCTCTAGAAATTCAGATTACTAATGTGAATGCATCATTATTTTCCCATCAACAATAAATAATGAAATTAAGTGTTAGACTATGTACATTCAGCTCAATTCTAATCTTGGATAAATGAGGACATACATTTGCCTATCTTGAAGAATTACCTCTACATATGCATGAGCAATCAGAAATAATGATTTTTTTTAAAGAAGCACAGCAGATGTGAAATTAAATCAAATTACTATTAGTCAAGCGAGAACAACCAGTCCAAACAGTACTCTTCGTACTAATACGGCAATTATTTATCAATGCCCCTGCAAAACCTCTACTTCTATTAAGAGATATGTCTAAATACGAAGGATTGGATTCCCCCTTCTAAGGGAAAGAACAAGAGTTGCCAAAAGAATGATGCATTTGTTCTTTTATAATCCTTTCAACATTTTTCCCAAGCACGACTTTACTTGCATTTATTTATATTTTCCAAAATTAGCTCTAACTTATAACATATGTTGTCAGTGTTAAAAAGATAAATTTCTGCTTAACTTTTATGTGGCTTTGACCTACTTTAACGTCCTAACACACCTATAGCCATGACTCGGCACAAAGGTAATTCCTGTAGGTGATGGTGAGTGGGAGGTACGATCCTTATGACAGAGGAGCGATAGCTGCCAATAAGAATTTCAGAAGTAGAAGTCAAATTTTGATTGGAAAAGGACATGAGATGATTCTGAGACTTTCTCCAAACTGAGAATCGATTGCTTTACATTTGGCTTTATTTCTCTTAATAAACCAAAATACAGAAAGACAGAGAAATAGATTGAAACACACCCTCTATCTGTCTATACTCTGCTTTGCCAATGCTCTTATAGTCTAATGACATCCACAATCATTCGTGTAGGGTGTGATTCACAGTCCATGAAGGGCTAAACACTTAAACTGAGATTTTTAACTGCTAACATGTTATGTGGATACTGTTTCAATGCATTATCATTAAGCAAACTACATAGGTCTCTTCCACAAGCGGACAAAGATGTGTGGACATGCGATGAGTTTCTTTCGGGATAAGGGCACAGATTTTGTTATTAACTTTTTCATTGGTCCTGAGGGACCTGGGAAATTTTTTGTATTGACCAGCACTTTTAGTTAACAAAATGATCTGGAAGACAGCCTTCGTATTCCCTAACATGGCAATGCTGCCTTCCTATTCCTGTGCACATAACCCGTTACCTAAATCATCTTTGCAGATGTGTGTGAACAAGAGGTATCTGCGCTCTATCTGTCTGTGAAGGGCAATAACAAAATGTTACAGCCCATTTAGCAATAAACTATGCATCCTTTCTGCAAGTCTTTGCTTACATTTTATTTGCAACATTTCACCTCCTCTATAAATTTTATTTCATAGTCTTTAGTAATTTCTGGCAACATAAGTAGATACCCAGATGGTATCTCTTTTCTCCATAAGCCAGAAATAATGTCTCAATATAAATTCCAATCCCATCTTTTTATGATTTAGATTCTACATTTTAGAAAGCAGCAACACATACAAATATCGAGACAATACCTTGGGTGAAAGAGACAGCAGCAAAATTTAAGTATAAGAAAGCAGCACGTGACTTCATTGATCCAGCAGTAATAGAATTAAAAGGATACCTGATGACACAGGCGTAAAGACCACTGTCCTGTAGTAATGTTGGCCGGAACCAAATGGAGTCCTCTTCCTTACTCATTCTACTTCCGTCAAAGGCTATTGGCTCTTCAAAGTCTCCAGGACCAGAGCTTTTGTACCACATCAAACTGAGTCCAGCACTTTGGGCTAGGGAATAATTTGCTCTGATATAACCATAAAAGAGTGCACATTTGATTCGAACAGGCTCTCCCACCAAAACTTGATATTTCTTGATATCGACAGACCAATCTGTGCATCCATCAGCTAAAATAGAAAGAAAAAAGAGAGAGAGAAAACATTAGAGAAAATTTTCAGCAATTAGTTCATTTATTCATTTATTCATCAACAAATATTCATTGAGCATCTATATTGGACCAGATTGGATTCTAGGCACAGAGGATGCAGCAATGGATAAAACTCAGAATGGCACTGAAGAGTAATTTACCCTGCTAACAAACAGCCATAATCATCACTTGGTTTGCTTCTGCTGGTACTTATCCTTAGTTTCTATCAGTGTGATGGTTATTGGTTTATTGCCTTCCCACTCTAAATCCACCTTTTTGCCTGTTCTTTGAAAATGGATCTTGACCTTTGAAATATTTTTCCTTTGCTAGCTGGCACTGAGGCCTTGCTGGTAGAAGGTGCTGGAGAGACATTGCAGGAGGAAAGGGTTTTGCTCCCTGGTTCCAGCATGCTTGCTTGGAAGGCTGTTGCTGTGTGCAAGGCTTCTCCAGCACCTGGCTCCTGCAGTGTGTGCTTCTCCAGTACCCAGCTCCTGCAGCTTTTGGTAGCCAGCAGCTGGGCAGTATTTTAGCAGTGGCTCAGGTGAGACAACTTCCCATGAACAGCTTCCCCAGGTACCTTGGAGAGCAGTTCTCTGTCAAATTCCAGAGGGCAGATTTCCAACAAATTCTGCTAGTGTGGCACTTTGGTGACTTCTGCCATTCGGGAAGCCATGCACTTTCCTTCTAAGGTTGGATCTCACTGCGGTGGTGGGAGGACAGGGGCTTTTCCTGGGGTGCTCTGTCTCAGCTATAGGGGTAACGGCAGCCATTCCTCTATTCTTTAGAGTTCTCTTTTGCTATGGACCGAATGTCTGTGTGCTCCTAAAATGACCATGTTGAAGCCCTAACCCTGAATGTGATGACATTTGGAGGAGGGGCCTTTGGGAGGTAATCAGGTTTAGATGAGGTCACGAGGACAAGAACCCTCACGAAGGGATTAGTGCTCTTATAAGAAGAGACAGCAGAGCTTGCACTCTCTTTCTTACCCCCTCTGTGTGCTCACAGAGAAGAGGTCATGTGAGCACACAACGAGAAGTTGGCCATCGACAAACCAGAAAGAGGGCCCTCACCAGAAACCAAAGCAGCCAGGACCTTGATCTTGGACTTCTCAGCCTCTAGAACTGTGAGAAATAAATTTCCGTTGTGTAAGCCACCCTGTCTATGGTATTTTGTTAAGGCCTCCTGAGCAGACTAATACATCTTTCTTTCTTACTAGCTAATCTATCATTTCTCCAATATCCTGTTACATTTAATAATTCTTTATATAAACTTGCTTTTCTTTTTTCTTTTGAGGAAGATTAGGCCTGAGCTAACATCCGCTGCCCATCTTCTTCTGTTTGCTGAGAAAGATTGGCACTGAGCTAAAATCTGTGCCCATCTTCCTCTATTTTATATGTGGGACTCCTGCCACAGCATGGCTTGACAAGTGGTGCATAGATCCGCACCCAGGATTAGAACCAGCGAACCCTGGGCTGCCAAAGCGGAGCATGTGAACTTAAGAGCTATGCCACTGGATGGCCCCTATATAAACTTTCTTTTGTTCAAATTAGTGTGTGATTTTTCTCTCTGATTGGATCCACACTGATAAAATCAGGAATAAATGGTTTACAGCCAAACGAGGCAGAAAGAAATACAATAAAAGTGAATCAAGCTCTGGTAGTAGTTTCATAGTCAGAGAGGGAGGTAGACAGTCACTTTGCTCTCATTTCTGGGAGCGTCAGGGGAAGTGTAAAGTCGAAGCCATGGTGGGAAATGGGGCCGATGGGGGTGGGGACCAGGTGGGTTTTCTGGGTTTCCTAGAAGCACCGTCTTCCAAATGGCATCTTGACACCATTTTTTATCATCCCTCCCCCTGCACACACATACCAAACAGCAGGTCCCCACAGGACAAGCATGTCTCCGTTGTCATCATCACAAAGAAGTTGTGAATTTCCTGCTTAGAGAGTGTAGTTGCCCAATACTTAGCAAGATAATCAACTTGACAATAGCTCACAGTATACAAATAGTGTGCAAAAGGGCAAAAGCCAAGAAAAGAGGACCTCTCAGAGCAGCAACATCTGAGTATTGCAAGCAGGGCTTAATTTACTAGAGATTAAAAAGAGGGCAACCTACAGGGTCTGACAATAGAATGAGTAATGTAAAACTCAGGAGAAGGAAAATGATCAAGATGAAAAGAAAGATGTACATTAGAGCAAAGAAGACCCATAATCTACGGCATTATCTACATTTCTTATCTTAATATTTAACATCTTAGGAGAACTTAACTATGACTGAGTTTACAAATTTTTGTTTACCCTTCACAAAAATATAAGACTTTTGAACCCACTGTTCCCTCTATGTGGAAACTTTTTCACCTACCAACTGCTTGGCCTCCTCACTCACCTCCTCCAAATGTCACCTCCTCAAAGAGGCCTTTTCTAACTGCCTTTCTAAACATCAGCTTCCTATCCTGATCACTTGATCCAGATTCCACTTTAATATTTTTTCACAGGACTTATTGTTATCTGATGTTACCCTATGTACCTACTTTTTTTTTTCTACTTTTTCTCCCCAAATCTCCCCAGTGCATAGTTGTATATCTTAGTTGTGGGTCCTTCTAGTTGTGGCATATGGGACGCCACCTCAACGTGGTCTGACAGGTGGTGCCATGTCCATGCTGAGGATCTGAACCAGCGAAACCCTGGGCTATGGAAGCAAGTGCACGAACTTAACCACGTGGTCTCGGGGCCAGCCCCCAGTACCTACTTTTTGATTGTTTTCTGTCTCCTTAGTAGAATGTAAGCCCCTTGAGGTCAGGGACTTTGTCCTTCTAACTCACTTCTTTTGCCCCAGTGTCTAGAACTGTGCCTGATAACCAGCTCAACATACATTTATGGAATGAATGAATGAATGAATGAGTAAATAAATTAATATTTAAATTTTGTAACTGGAGAAACTGAAAGACAGCTAATAAGCGGAAGTGCAGGGACTCTCATCCAACTATGTCTGACCCTAGAATGCATTCTCCCTACTGCCCTAGTATGATTCTGTTTCCTAATAAAGGTATTTTCAATTTTACAACGTTCTTTAATCCAGTTACTTTCAATTATCAAATTTTAGTCTAATATTCTTATTAAAGAGCTCTGTTTAGGTCCTGTCTAGACTAAATGTGCTGTAAGCTTGGTAGATATCATCAATTTCTGAACCATTGTCATCATTCCTGTCAATGACTGCTGCAGAGCCGGCACATCACATCAAATAGGATGACAGAACCGTGCACCGATATGTCAAGGTTATATAATTACATGTGATATTTATCAACACATTTTTGTACATTTGTCCCACTGCATGAAATGAATCCTAGGTGGGATTTTATTTTAAACAGTTATAATTCTGGGGATAAGCATGAAATTATCTTGTTTTACCACTATATGGATTAGAATACAATTCTAGAATCAAGTTATTGTATCTGAGGCCATCTGTCACAGAGGATATCGCTGCCAGTGAAAAAGGCTGAAACACCTTCAAGGTAGCAGTATAAGCAGTGAGATGAAATTATTCACTCTCAGAAGATTTGCAAGACAAACCAAAATGCTTGAAGCTAAAAGCAAAAATATTTAGTCTAGAAAGTTCTAAAAAGTTAGTAACAAATTAGATCAAGAGAACAGAGGCAAAGTTGCATGTGGGATAGATAGAGATATTAAGACATACTTTCAGAATATGCTTACTGATAAAAATGTCGAAATAAAACCATAAATATTACTGAAAATTAGAGTTTTTTGTACTTAACTCTCAATCAGAAAAAAAGGTTCAAACAGCTCAGAGTCACACACCGAGGAAAAGGCAGAGAGGAGATGAAGAAATAACAGCACCTTGGATATCAGAGACACTTTATGCTCAGTTTAATATGGAAACAGATGTAGGATCTATGGCCTAGGAAGTTTTACTATCATTAAACTATGATTTTCAAAAATAAACTATAAAATTACTAACGTTTTAATATTTTGGGGGGAAAGATGGCAAATAATATAAAGAACAACTTAAGATCTTTTCAAATTCTTTGGATAAACATTTAAATAAATGATGGGCTTATGTCTTTTTTCAATAATTAAATTAAAGCATTTTGCTGAATGAAATGAATGATATGTCATTTTTCCTTTAACTTCTTGTCTCATTTGCACATTTTCTCTCACTATAGGTGTTTATACTAATGTTTTTCCTTAACTATTTGAAAATAAGTTAGAGACGTAATGATATTTCATCCCTAAATACATTGGTATGCATCTCCTTATGAATGAAGATATTTTTTGGGGGGCCCAGCCCTGTGGTGCAGCAGTTAAGTGCACACATTCCACTTCGGCAGCCCGGAGTTCGCCAGTTTGGATCCCAGGTGTGGACATGGCACTGCTTGGCAAAGCCATGTTGTGGTAGGTGTCACACATATAAAGTTCAGGAAGATGGGCATGGATGTTAGCTCAGGGCCAGTCTTCCTCAGCAAAAAGAGGAGGATTGGCAGCAGTTAGCTCAGGGCTAATCTTCCTCAAAATAAAAAAAAGATATTTTTCTTATATAGCCACAAATTATTTATTTTAATCCTGCATAGTGGGACATCTCAAATCTTAAAAGAAAATGAGATAACTTAAAACCTAACTCTTGATGACCAGAATTGCTACCGATATGTTCCATTTTCCCTTCAGCACACAAGCTCTGTTGGCTTGGAAACAATCATTCTAACAGCATATTTCTCGACACTGTTAATTCTATTATATAAGTTACCAGGTAGCCTTTATTATTATTATTTTTTTAAATTATCATCAGGTAATTGTGTGGAGCAGTAATGTTTAACCTGCTTTCCCGTCTTTCAGAATAAAATACACTTCTATAAGCCTCCCTCAGGAATTTGGCTATTGGTATCCTCCTTCTTTGATGGAGGATTCCATGGGAATACTCTAGTTCAATGACTCCTTTGCAGTACATATTCCTTCAGAGTCAATGGGACTTTACGAAGCCATGAAGTGGCATTGGGGGTGGCAGTTGGAAGCACCATATTTTTCATTTTTGTTACCACCCACAATGTTCTGGGAGTTTATATGAAGACAGTGATGGAGTTAAGATTCACAACTAATTCATTTACAAAGAGTTCATACTGATGTACCATTTCATGAACAAAGGCTGCACAGACTACAAAATGTAAATATATTCAAATGAGATTAGGGAAAGTATTTTTAATTAAGTCACCATTACTACATATATAAGAGCTCAAAATATTTCCATGGTAACAAGCTTGAAGTTTGTATTCTTAAAAAAAAATCTAATCATAAAGCTTATACATATTGCACCCTAACATGAAAATGTAAGACTTTACTTATAAAAGGGCAAATCACATTACTCTTAAAGTATCTACTTGGATAGGTACCTTGGAATAATGATAAAATAATTAAGACATCTGTGATAGTGTAATAGACGACTCCCACCACGATCCCTTTACTCAACTGAGGTATCCATTCTCCAGCTACTTCGAGAATTGAATGCTAACAGCTCACAGTTGTCTACTTCTCTTGAAAATTACCCTTGATTGACAGGACCCACCCTGCTAGGAAATCTACACCCCCTTGGGTGTGCTCATGGCCAATAATTGACTGATGTGCGTGGACAAAGGGCTGCTCCTTTGCTTCAAGCAGGGACAATTCCATAGTGCAGTTCATGCTCAAGAGCTGCCCTGTGTGTGGACCATGCCAAGCCTAGAGTTTACCTGTGACCTCCTTGCTGGAGTCTTTCCCCTTTCCTGTCCTGCTTCCCTTTCTCCCTTTTAGGTTTTCCCTGAAGAGCACTCCCTCAATTAACGACTACATCAAATATCCTGCCCCAGGCTCTGTTCTAGGAAAGCTGATCTAAGACAGATTTGCATATTCATATAGTGAGAACTACCTTCATTCTTGTTTCTGTCCTAGGGGCTAGAGACATCAAGACATAGCCCTTGTTTTCAAAGAGCTCACAGTCTACTAGAAGAGGCAGACAGAAAGTAAAAGCACAACATGGAAATGCAATGATAAAGAAATGCAGATGGCTGGTCAGGAACATGTTCTGTGAAGGGAAAACATTTGCGATGTCTATCCAAACTTAAGAAGTTAGCCATGCATAGAACAGGTGGACAAATATTTAATTTGCTGGTAAACACAAAAGCAAAGACATAAATAAGAAATAGTATAGTTTTGCAAGAACTAAAAATGGCTTTGTGGTATAGAAACAAGTTTAAAGCAGGAAATAGCAAGAGATGAGGGGAAAGAAGTGGGCAAAGACAGATCGTGGGGGTACTTTTATGAGATGTAAAAATATTTGGCTTCATTGTGAAAGTGATGGGAAATATTAAAGAGCTTCAATAAGGAGGTGATGGAGCTAGTCTAATGGTTTTAGACATGCTATGCTGGGTGAATCGTTAGGTAGAGATATAAGGTAGAAGGCTTTGGCCAGGAGAGTGATGTTACTGAAGGTCTGAAGCTGGGCAGTGGTAGTAGGGAAGGAGACATGGGGTGGATTTGAGAAAGATTTAGGAGGTAAAATTGGCAGAAGAAGGTGATTGACTGAATATAAGTGGGGAGGGAGAGGAATAATGCTAGTTTACTCTGCAACTCATAGCTTTTGTCATTGACTGAAATATCTTCCCGAGTCAACTAAAAAAATCAACAACACCATGTCTGTCAAGTGGTGGGGTCTTTGAAACATTTTTATAATTTCTTCAATGAAAATTTTTAGGCACTGAAAATATAATGAAGTTTTAAAAATGACTCAGACAGATCTTACATGCATATTTCTTCTTTTTTTAAGTTGCAATGATCAAAAATAAATATCTGACATATTGGCATCATATGTTTTTACCCCTAGCATGCTTGGAAAAATCCAAACTTGAGAAATGAACACAGTTAGAGGGTGTGGGCCAGGCACATAAGCTATCACAGACACTGAACAGAAAAGCTGAGGCTAGATTTTAATTAGGTGGATTCTGCATTTTATCTGCCCTGGCTGCTACTCTTTCCAAATGTGAACTTCGTAAATGAAAAATGGCAATGTTGGCATCCTTCTGAGGAGGAAGCAGAGATGTCCCCAAGTTATCAGCAGCAATGGTAGTAACAAAATACAACACAAGTTAACCAGTATACATCGGTTCACACAACACTTCGTCCTCATCTCTACTTTCTGGATTATGTTTATCTGGGCTGGAATGGTTCCAGATTCTCGCCTTTTTTATATACGTGTGTGTGTATATATATACACACACATACATGTATATATACACTGTAACAATTTTGGCAAAGCTCTTTCAAATATATTGAAGTGATTTGTGTGTGTGGTAAGAATTGATGTTACTCAAGAGGCTCTGCCAATTATCAGGAATCCAGTTTCTAGAATACACTTTGTCTAGTAAAGCCTGGAAGTTATCATCTATCACCCTCTCAGTGTAGGTCATCTCCAAGTGGGTGTAGGCCTTGGTCAGCTGTCATCAATTTTTTTCTGAGATATGGTTCTCTCTTCATCAGGGGAGAGCTGGTGCCAAGGCAAATAGGATCTTGGTAGTGTAGTTAACCCTCTATCCTATCTTAACCTCCTAATTCTAACAGGCATTCCTGATACTAACACACACAAAGCTGTGCATTGCTTAGCATGCACTGGGTAAGGATTTTTAAAAACAATTTTGTTTGGATTGTGAGGAAGATTCACCCTGAGCTAACATCCGTTGCCAATCCTCCTGTTTATTATTGGTTGAGGAAGATTATCCCTGAGTTAACATCTGTGCCAGTCTTCCTCTATTCTGTATGTGGGTTGCCTCCACAGCATGGCTGATGAGTGGAGTAGGTCCACACCCGGGATCTGAACCTGTGAACCTTGGGCCACTGAAGTGGAGCGCCCAGAACTTTTAACTACTCATCCAAGGGGCCAGCCCGAGGATTCATTTTTTTAAGGTACTTGTTTTCTAATGATAAAAAGAAAAAAGGGAAACTATAGGAGAGTAAAAAGAGAATAATATTCATGTATAATCTATCCTTTTGTTTATTTAGTTTCTCTTTCAGTTGAAATCATACATTCTATAAAATATTGTATCATACTTTTTATGGAATATTTTGTAATAATGGCAAAATATTCCATAATATTGCTACTTTATAACTTATTTAACTCTTCTGCTGTTAGTTGACTTTGTTTTTCCCCTAGGTTTGACTGTTCTAAATAGTTCTGTGTTAAAACAGCTTTATACACAATGCTCCACAACCTTCTCCTCAAAAAAAAAAAAAAAAAAGAAAAGAAAAAACGTGTTATTTCCTCAGGACAGAATCCCAGAAGTACAATTACTGGATCAAACAATACATTTTTGAAGGCTTTATACTAATTTGAAAATAGATTTTCAAAAACTGTCTCATAACCTGCTTTCACAATAGCCATCTACATAAAGCACCTATTTTACGACATATGCTAAGATTTTAACTCTTATGCACTGTTTCTTTACCTGTACACCAAGCACAGTTTATGTACTTTTGTTTAAAATTACAAAAATATAGCATCAGCATAAATATCACTCACCTGATAACTGAACGGCAAAGTTGTCACAGCCATCATTTATCAACCCTAATCTCTGGTTGGAATTATCATACTTATTTTGCTCTATTTCAAACTATTTTTACTCAACATTATAATTCGATCCATTTACTTCTGTATTGTGTTTTCAATGAAAGATTGTGTTAATGCAAGCTTTTGCACTTCTTTTGGCCCCGCTCTATAGGGAAGCTCCTCACACGTGAGGAAACCAATTTTGTTGGCGCCTGCCACAAAGACAAAATATGGCAGCGAAGTTCCCTGAAGCATGGTAAAGGGATCGGTTGCCCAACTTGGGGGCCCCTTTTGCTCAGCCATAGCGGCCTCTCACATTTCTGGTACCTCTCTTCTCACCCATAATGCCTCCTAGTCCATTACAAACCACAGCAGTGTTTTGTATTTACCTTTCCCCCACTGTTGTTGTTACCTTTTCCTTTACTGGATCATGTCAGGAGTGAGTCTTTCCTCTTTGAAATGCTGTCTAGAGATACGGCCTGTGACCCAACAGCCAGGAAATAATGACATTGACCCAGTACTTGCCCATATAATCCAATAAGGGAAGAGAAGCCATTTTTGTGAACAACATGGGGTTTATGTAAAGCACGCTTAAAATCAGTTTTCACTGCTGACCATTTCTCAACGTCAACAGCCCATTTGCTGTGGGGTCACCAGAAATGCTACAGTATTCCCAGGATGGGAGATGGATAAAGAGGAACTAGGGGTATGATTTTTATCTTTCCTGGCGAGGAACGTCTAAGCCAAGCCTGAACAGCACATCACTGGATTGGAGTAGTAGTCTGGCTTTGGTCTTTACTGCACATAAATTTCTCCTTGCTGACCTAATATATCCTGGTTGAATAAAATCAACACCTTGTCCAGGGCAAAAGAAGGCCAGATGAGCTTTCATATTTTCAGAAAGAAAAAGGGGGAGAAACAGACTCCTGGGTTCTAGAGGAGAGTTAGCAACAATGACTCTTAGTTCCCTCTCCTTGCATTTTTTTATAGGTTTGAGGAGTGTTATATTCCTGACTAGCAGGGAACTAACTCCCTGTAATTCAAGGTAAATATTCATTGAGTGTCTTCAATCATAAGTTGACTACTTTATGATCAACAAGGACCCATAATATCCCCTGAACGCCTCTCGAACTACAATAGTAGCCCTTCCTAACCAGCCATGCTCACCAAAGGAAGCACAAAGAAATATACATCTGTAAATGTAGTGCTTTTAGATCCATTGCTTCTGTAAATCAGTTCTGCTTTTACATCATGTCACACGGCACTTCTTCTAGACTTTTGGACCTATTTCTGAGCTACTTCATCTGTAGACAGTCAGAAAGAAATCAGTCTTGAGCATCAAACAGAGTTCAGTGAGGCCTTGGGAAGTTGACAATGAACTTATTTGTGCCTCAGATTACATCAATCATACACTTATTCAGCACCCACTGTGTGACAGGGAACACTAGGTGCTGGGAGTAGAGTAGTGACCAGAACAGAGTTCCAGCTCTCACAGAGAAGAGAGACAAAAACCACAGCAATATAAGGCATCAGGAAGCAAAAATAAGGCAGGTTAAGAGGCTGGAGTGCCTGGGGTGCTCTCAATATGGTGGCCAGAGAAGGGTTCTCTGAGGAGCTAACATTTGAGGAGAGAGTAAACTGAGCAAAAGTATAGGATAGCACACATTTGAACCACAAATGTGTGGTTCAAAGCAAAGGTCCTGAGATGGGAATGTACTGGAAGTGTTTAAGGGAGGGCAGGAAGGCTGGGATAGTTGGAGGAAGTGAGTGGGAGACAGACTGGCCAGATTGTCCAGGACCTGTACTCATCTGCAAGAGGCAGAGAGTCATCATTTCACAGAGTTGAGGTAAAAACTAGGAAGAGAGACACTCAATGTGCAGCACCCATTGTTGTTGTTGGAGGAACTTCTTTGTATGCTTTCTTTTGTCTTCCTGGCAGTGTCACTCTTCAGTGGCTGGTGTCCCACACATTCACATGGCCACACTGAAGTCAATATTAAGTCTAAGTCACCATGTACCATAAACATTTATATTAGTTTCCTAGTATTGCTGTAAGACAGTACCACAAACTGAGGGGCTTAAAGAATAGTATGCTTTCACAGCTCTGGAGGCTAGAAGTCCAAAATCAAGGTGTCAGCAGGGTTGGTTCCTGCTGGGCACTCTGAGGGATAATGTGCTCCACGTCCTTCTCCTAGCTTCTGATGATAGCAGGCAATCCTTGGCATTCCTTGGTTTGTGGACACATCACTCCAAACTCTGCCTTCATCCTCACATGATGTTCTCCCTGTGCGTCTCTATGCCTATGTCTCTTCTCCTCTTCTTACAAGGACACTAGTCATATTGGATTTAGGGGACACTCTACTCCAGTGGGACCTCCTCTGAACTAATTATATTTGCAAAGACTCTATTTCCAAATAAAGTTGCATTCTGAGACTCCAGAAAGGGCATGAATTTTGGAGGGACCCAGTACTAATTTAAGTCCATGTTGATTAGTGGATGGGCTTTTCTGGATAATCGAATTGGCTGGTAAAGACAAGAGTGGAATGTACTCTATATCCAGATATAGAAAAAACACATAATGACATTCTTCTGAATATAAGTTAACCAGAAGGGGCTCTGGGATCTGTATGTGACTCATTCACCATGAGAAACATTATTTGTCATTCTTGTTGTGGACATGCCTGTTAAGGAGGATAGAGCTGGTAAATGTAAGTAAGAATATAATAGGGTGGTACATGATCTCTGGACAAACTAGACTCAAGTTCAAATCCCAGCCACGTCAAGGTCAAGCAAGCCACTTAAGCTCCCAGGGCCTTCAACTGCATGTTGAAAAATCTACCCTAGAGGGTTGTTCTGCTATTGATAGAGGAAATCTCCCAGTACTTTGGGCTTGTGCTTCTGCCTGTTGCACGCCCTGGAGGGATTGAGGAATGACAGGTAGTGAGGAGTCAGGGCCCCGGAAGAAAGAGCCAGAGCAATCACTTCTCAGATAATTGGTCAGGAAAACAGCCTGATGGTGAACTTGGACTGTTTGCAGTCTCTGACTCAATTGTATTATCTGGGTCAACAGGTGGACTAGGGGTTCTACAATCACCCCAGGCCAAGCTCCACTATAACAATCAAATGAACTGACCGCTAAGGCTTGTTCAAACTCACAATCAGTTTTCCTTGTGAATTTCCTGGCTTTGCTTTCTTTTAAGGCCCACACTTGCCTTTGGCCTGGGAAATAGTCTTCACTGGGGTTGCTCTTCCATGCATGAAGATACGTGGACAAATCTTCAATGATTTAAGGTAATTTTCTCTGCACCATTCTTTGACAGTTAATCTGAAAGCCCCATCTCTCTGGGTTGGATCATGTTATCCCTGCCTTGCACGGCAGTAAATTCTGCTTAAGACTCTTAATGTCTTTAAATTTTTATTTTTCTTTTCTTAATGTTTAAAAGTTGCATGAGTAAGTGCCTAGCACAGTACCTGGAATATAGTGGATGTTCTTTTCCATTCTCGCACTGAACAGAAGCAAGAAAAGCCCCACTGTTTTGGTGAACACAAAATGCATGTTGTACTACAAGAAAATCTGCATTCATTTTCAGTTGTTGTCTTATTCTGAGCATAAGGAATTGATACAGATATGTAACACCTTGATCCATATGGTCCATCTTTTAAGAGTAGAGCAATATAAATTTACCTTAAAGAATTTTTTTCATTCTTTCCATCATTTATTTCTTCTGTGTTCTCCATTTAATATACATCTTTATTAGCATGTATCATATTGAATTAATATTTGCTTACATGTATTTCACTCATCACTCAACTGTGGGGACTTTGAGAACTGGAACTTTACCATAATCTATATCTCTATCTATTTATTTATCTATCATCACCATCCATCCTTCTAACTCTAATCTATCTCTAATTATATAGCTATAGTTATTTTCATATCTATATCTATTTGCTTGACCATTGTCAGGGTATAATAGATCAATATGTTGGGGTAGGCAATCAATTAATGTGTGCTGAAAAAATGAGTGATTGACTGAACAAACGCTCACTTAAATTGGTATTGAAAATGTGTATCTGGAGCATCAGGACAATCACTCATCATTATTGTTTCTAAGTATTTTTAACCTTATTAATTTCGAAAATATTAACAATATGCATTTTTCTTTTCTTTCTAAAATTGCAAAGCAATACAGCTTTTTGACTCAGAATAATTTTATTCCACAAAATTGAACATAGTTCAGAACTCAGTAAATCCTTGTTAATTTGTTAAACATAACACACTGTTTTACATTCATTAGGCATACTATTATGCTATTTATTTAGTTCATGTGTATCTCCACAAAAATCCTCTATTTGGACCATAAAAAGGATAAGGATTTGTGCATACAGATAGGTCAAAAAGTATTGCCAGCTTCAGGCATTTTATACCTTTGGGACACTTGTTGGACACTGGATTAAATAGCAACATGATGAGCAACAGATCAAACAGTGATCAAATTTAATCTCTTTCCTAATTTAGAGGTGCCTCACAGGGAAAGCCTGTTGGATGGCAGGACACCCACTCTGCAAATTGATCCTTTGAAGAGAGGGTAATAGGACTTAAGGCACATAGTTACTTTCATTTTGTTTTAGAGCACACAGCAGAAAAGAATTCTATCTTTAAAGATTGCAAGTTGTAAAGGTCTTTAAATTTTAGGACAATTCCACATTGGAATCCAGGGCTACTGTTTGCAGCAATGAACACATGAAATAATCATGTATTACAGTTCAAATTGTGTTTCAGTGTGATTCCACATATGTTATCTACCACCTACCATGTGCAACTCACTGTTCTATGACAAAGATTACTGAGACTAGTGTTGACCTTGAAGAGATCATCTTTTAATAAGAAAAGACATGTCACAACTGCATATAGCACAAGGCAGAATGGAGAAATTCCAAGAGTAAAGACAGCATTGCTGAGGAAACACAGAGCAAGAGGTTTGTTCTATCTCAACCTAGAACTGTCTTTATTTCTCAAATAAACAAATGGAGCAGAAATCTGACTGGAAAGGTCAAAAAAGAATTTACAAAAGAGATAGAATCTGAATTGTGCCTCAATTTAAAACTTGATAATTAGGAAGAGAAAATTCCAAGTCAATGGGCTATCCCAGTTAGGACTGTAAAGGGAAAGGTTCTAACATTGTGGAACGGGGTGAGGAGGAGAAGAGTGTAACCAGGTGAAAATAAGATCAGAAAGGAGGGTTTGATAAGACACATGCCAAGAAACCGGAACTTAATCCTGCAGCTCAGTTTACAAATTTTAGTGTGCATCAGAATCATCAGGAGAAGTTGTTAAAAGATAGATTGTTTCGCTCCACCATCAGAGTTTCAGATTCAGAAGGTGTTGGTAGGGACCCAAGAACTTGCATTTCTAAAAAGTTCACAATGATAGTTCTGGAATGACACTTTCGAGAACCACTGCTCTAGTCAATGTAGACAATGAGAAATGTCTGTGAAGGAAGCAGTATTACGTGCTCTACATTTTATAAAGATCACTCTAGTGGCAATATCAAGGATGGATCGGAAGGAGACATGTAGGAGCAGGCAGACCACTTAGAAAGTTCTTAAAATAGTAGAGGTGAAGAAAAGGAAGTGACAAAGGATATGAAAAGGAAATGTGGGGGAAATCGTACAGGTAGAACCAACAAGACGGAGAGATTGATTAGCCAGGAGCGATGAGGGAGAAGGAGGAGTCAAGGATGACCCTCAGGTCTCAACCCAGGATTCTTGAGAGTATTGTGACATCATTAACATAAACAAGGAGAAGAAGCAAGTTCGAGGTGGCAGATGACAAGTGTGGTCGGAGCAGAAGACTCATTTGTTATCTTACAGCATATTTTCTGCCTTTATTACAGGTGTTTATATAGCAGGACATATTGCTTACAATGCCCAGGCTGTGCAACAAAAGCACTTCTGAGTATCTTTTCCATAATATGAACTCTGCTGGGCATTACAATCCCCTAGAGTTAGAGAAAAATTCAAGGGAAATGGGAATGAAGTCTGTTGTGTATTTTAATATGCATTTGCTTTCACATGAAGAACATCACACAGATTAATTGTCTATTTGATTAACTTCTTGCAGAGGTTGTGGGGGAAAATTAAACACACACAGTTTGTGTATTGCTCCTTCAAGTGAATTTCTAAATGAGAATTTTAAAAAAGGTTAGAGCCATTTTTTAAGTGATGCTGAGTCTATTTTTATCACTGTAGAAGAGGTCTCGTGAAAATACACAATATGCTGCACACATATTAGCTTTACACACAACTTTTTGGACAGTCATCTGCATTCATATGTGTAATTACATATCTATTATGATGGGAATCTATTACACTGTATTTTTTCAGGGTAGTACAAGCAAGTATCTGTGTACCTCCTTCATGATCTTTGTGTCTCGTTTTTGTCATGGGTGCCAAAATAACAGCTCATTTTATTTGTGTAGAATTCCTTCACTTACATAGTATTTTCATAAACACTATCAGACTTCAGTAAGAAAAAAATGTGGTAGTAAATTTAGAAAAAATATCATAGGGAATTTATCATACCTTTTCATGTATATTTAAAGAGCCAAGAACAGGGGGGAAAAAAAGTCAAGTATAGAAGGTTTCCTTGAACCTTAAACTCTATTTTCCAGAGGTTTTGTTGACATGCTCTCAGGTATTCTTTAAATAATCATGACAAGTAGAAATTTATGTTCAGACAATAGAAAATTACATTGATTCAGACTTCGTTGTTTTGGTTTTGTTTTCTCCTGTCTTTGAGAGTACGACCTTTGGGCGTAGGGCAAACTTGTATACATTTTTTGAGGGCTGACAAATTTGAGAGGGTGCACTTATGTGGAAAATTGTACTAGACTGTTGTTAATATGGGCATCTACCAAATTCAATGCAAATTTAAATTGCTTCAGTGTTACTTAGCAATTAAAAGATCTTCCGCTGCTGGCTTAAGTGAGATTATCTTCATGGTTTATTAATACTGATTAAACTTAAAACTAGAGGAATCTTCTGGCCTAGCTGATGCTACCTCATGATAACATTTATTGCAGTTAGTCATTATTATTTACATAAAAGTTTAACTTATCAGTGAGCAGCAGTTTGCTTTTTATATGCTTAACCAATAAATATACCTTTAAAGAGGAACATGAAAGTTTTCATGTTTCATCCAACTCAATACTCTTTCTTTGGCTGTTGTACCAAAAAGCCATAGTTAGGTTTCTTTATATACCCCTCAAATATTAAGGCCCTAGACCCTCAGTAGTCACACCATGACCGTTCCCTTTAATATGTTTCAAACAGAAAATATTTGAATTTGGGGGAAAAGGAATGAATTTACAGTATTTAGTCTGAGCCATCTCTGGAGGGAGGCATTCATTGACTCATTCTTTATTGCAACAAATATTTATGGGGTACCATATTTATGGGGTACTTCTGTACCCTAAACACTGCTGGGGCTGGGATGAAGCATTTGATAATCAAACTGCATATCACATTAAGCAGAGTTCCTTTCCTTTATTCTGAATTTACAGCTTACATTGTTCCCAGTATAATGTCATGGGCAAGATGGGACATTTGTCTCAAACCTTACTTTATTTTCCCAATCTGGCATTCAGAAATACTTTCAAAGCCAAATAAAGCAGTGTTGTGGGTTCCTTTTAGTGATCATTCATTAAGGGTTTTT